>NW_011500638.1:10432-10566 GCF_000495115.2 Populus euphratica | reverse complement strand
TCATGATGCTAACTTATGTTGACAACAAATCAAGTTCCTCTCATAACAACGATGTCGGCTGAATACTACGAAGCATCAAGTATTTGATGTACCAATTGTTACACAATACAAATCTAGATTAACCATTTAAAAAG
>NW_011500638.1:7971-9935 GCF_000495115.2 Populus euphratica | reverse complement strand
TGAATTGACATTGATGCAATCAGAATTTGGAAAAGTATTATTCATGAAAGTTATTAAAAATTGTCTTTTCCTTCCACCCACCAGATTTCAGATCGTTTGGACTTTTACCCAATTACCGAACAGTGTTCCGGTTTGGATTGCACCGACATCTCTTTTCTAAGTTTGGCCATCTCTTTATCCTTGCAATTTAAGTTCTTCAAGTCATCAATCAATCCTTTCATTTATGTGATAGGCCTGCATTAAAAATAGACATTTACCATAAATTATAGGTATCTTATATTATTAGATACATTATTATAAAACATATTTTAGTTAAGGAGTTATTGATACTTCAAGTGCAAAATGATGATATAAAACCATGATAAAAATGCACTTTTAAGTACTAATCACACCCCCCAACCAGCTTATTACTAGTCCCTAGTAATCAAAGCGTTAAAATAGAAAACAAATTTGCAAATTTCACAAAGCAAGGTATTCATCATTTAACTTCCATTAGTCTATCCAGATAAACAAACTCTCATTAAATTTATATATCTGCTCAATACCTCTTAACAAGATATTAATAAACCTTTCTTTTGTGCTCAATGTATCAACACATAATTATGGGGCTTTTCTTGGAAGAAAACAAAATTTTTGTTCTAATGTTTAAGGTTAACTTCCTTGGGTTGGGATTACTATTTTTGTCTTTTTTTTTTTTTTTTTTCTTTTAAAATATATATACATACAATTTAAAACATCATGCATCTTTAACCCATGTAACGAGCTTTCAGCTAATGACTCCCAGACCAGTTGGTCTTAGGGCATTAGGTGTTAAGACACCCCTACGAGCTTAGTAACTCGGGTCGCAGATACTGATATGTAGATAGTGCAATGTTTGATTCCCTTAAGCTTTTCTCCTTAACCCATGTAACAAGCGTTGGGCCAATAGCTCCCAAGTCAGTTGACTTTAGGGTATTAGGTGTTAAAACACCCCTTCGGGCTTAATAACTCAGGTTAGGGAGGCTATGAAACCAAATGTATCTATATTTTTATTTATTTATTTATTTATTTATTTATATTTATAATCATTATTTTTCTTTTTTTTTCTTTTTGAAAGAAAATTATATACTATCCCTTTCCTTTAGTTGTTACCTTTAACAGAAAAACATAAATAATGTAATAATCCAATATGCAACCCACAATCATATGTTAAAGTGTGTTTGTGAAAATGAAGGTTTAAAAATACTTGTTTTAATGAGTATATGAGCAGAAGTAATAAATATTTCAAGAAGTATTATAATAGACCTTGTTAAAAATGTTTACTAGGATACGTCTCAAGAGTCACTTTAACAAAAGAACTCCTTAACTCTACCATCATAATAACAATGGTTTTGCAAATAGAAAGCACAACTAGTAAAAAAAAATTTTTTTTTGGAAATATCAACTACTATCCCTCCCCCCCAACCAAAACAAAACATTGTCCTCAATGTTATAAGGTAGAAAAATAGAGGGTAGAAGATATCACCTAAAACAACAAATACTGACAAACCTGAAACACACTTAAACAAATATGAGAAATAACAAAACAAAATAATAAAATATTATATTCATTCGATCAGACATTGTGGAGACTTGTAGTTCCTCTCCAATTGTTGTTCCAGTAATATCACCATGTGCTAACGCTTTGGGGACAACCCCTAAAACGTGACTACCTCCTAAAAATGCAGCTATTGACACACCTCCCATTAACCCAAGGCTGCCTCCTCCATACACCAAATGAATCTTTCTTGCAGCTAATACCTGACCAAGATGATTTGCTGATTCTAAACACTTTTTCTTTCCTAGGAGTAGATCCACCAAAAACACAAATATTTCGTATTTGATGACTTGAGGAACTTGTCATTTCTACACACTTTGATATCTGTGAAATGTGTGGGCTGAGTAGAAATGAAGGGAATGAAGAAAAGAATTTATAGATGAGAAAG
>NW_011500638.1:0-4297 GCF_000495115.2 Populus euphratica | reverse complement strand
TGCTATCCCTTTTCCTTAATTGTTACCTTTAACAAAAGAACATAAATAATGTAATAATCCAGTGTGCAACCCACAATCATATGTTAAAGTGTGTATGAAAATTAAAGTTTAACAATATATTTTGAATGAGTATATGAGCAGAATTAAGAGATAACAATGCGAGAGTTTGTAAACTTGAATATTTCAAGAAGTATTTTAATAGACCTTGTTATTAATATTGCAAATAACCATTGAAAAATGTTAACCACGATTCGTCTGAAAAGTTAATAAAATTCCTCCTTACCCTGCCATCTTAGTAACAACAATTTGCAAATGGTTTATGAAAAAGAAAACAAGATATATATCTGCTTATTACTAGTCCCTAGTAATCAAAGCGTTAAAATAGAAAAACAATTTGCAAGTTTCCCTAAAGCAAGGCATTCATCATTTAACTTCCATTACTCTATCCAAGTAAACAAACTCTCATTAAATTTATATATATCTGCTTCATATTGTTGAAACAAGATATTAATAAACCTTCTTGTTTTTTTTCTTTTGTGCTCAATGTATGAAAACATAGATGATGGGGCATTTATTAGAAGAAAACAATATTATGTTTTAATATTTAAGGTTAACTTTCTTGGGTTGGGATTATTATCTTTTTTTTTTCTTTTCGTTTTTTTATATACATATAACTTAAAACACAATGCATTTTTAACCCATATAATGAGCTTCGACTAATGACTCCCAAACTAGTTGGTCTTAGTGCATTAGGTATTGAGACACCCCTTCGAGCTTAATAACTCGGGTTGTAGATACTGATACGTAGATAGTGCAATGTTTAATTTTGTTAAGCTTTTCTCCTCAACCCATGTAACAAGCGTTGAGCCAATAGCTTCCAAGTTAGTTGACTTTAGGGTATTAGGTGTTAAAACTCCCATTAGGGCTTAATTGCTTAGGTTAGAGAGGCTACAAAACCAAATTTATCTATGTTTTTATTTATTTATTTAATTACATTTATTATCTTCTTTTTTTTGCAATTATATATTATCCCTTTTCTTTAGTTGTTATCTTTAACAAAAGAACATAAATAGTCCAATATGCAACCCACAATTATATGTTAAAGTGTGTGTGTGAAAATGAAGGCTTAAAAATACTTGACTCTACCATCATAGTAACAATGGTTTTGTAAATAAAAAACACAACTAGTAATTTTTTTTTAAGTATCAACTACTACCCCTTCCTCCCAACCAAAACAAAACATTATCCTCAATGTTCTAAGGTAAAAAAATTGAGCATAGAAGATATCACCTGAAACAACGAATACTGACAAACCTAAAACACACTTAAACAAATATAAGAAATAATAAATCAAAATAATAAAATATAAGGTTTCACAAACGAAGGGTTAAATCCAATCTAAGCTTTTTACGATTGTCTTTAGTTGATCAATTTATGCGACTCATGGAGGGATCAATTATAAGAGTGAAAGATTATAGTTGGTCAATCAATTGTTCAGTAGTAGCAGTAGAGATTATGATTTGTCGTGCTGAAGATGCAGCATGATCAAGAAAAGACAATAACTTATCATAATAACCATTAACATTTAACAAACCTATGGGTTTATGGTGAATGTGAAGTTGGGCCTAAAAGGAAAGATGAAAGATCTCTTCCAATGTGCCTAGATCACCTAGCAAGGTAATGAAGGCATCAACATATTTAAACATTGTATTCATTCGATCCGATCCGAAATTATGGAGACTTGTAGTTCCTCTCCAATTATGTTTTCAATAATGTCCCCTTGTGTTAAAGCTTTGGGGATAACCCCCAAAACTTGACTACCTCCTAAAAATATAGCCATTGACACACCCCCCCATTAACCCAAGGTTGCCTTCTCCATACATAAAATGAATCTTTCTTGCAGCTAATACCTGACTAAGATGATTTGTTGATTCTAAAAACACATTTTCTTTCCTAGGACTAGATCCACCAAAAACACAAATATTTCATATTTGATGACTTAAGGAACTTGTCATTTCTACACACTTTGATATCTGTGGAATGTGTGGGTTAAGTAGAAATGAAGGGAAGGAAGAGAAGAATTTATAGATGAGAAAGTGAAAATGCAATCATACCACCTATATGTAGGCTAGCTAGAGTCTCTCTCTCTCTCTCTCTCTTTTATGTTTTTTAAAACATGTGTATGTACAGGTAGTTAACATGTATGTACAGGTAGTTGTGATTGTGGCTCACATTTTTCATTGGTTTTACATCCAAGAGTGGCTTAAACGCCCTCTATGAGTCGGGGATAGGCTTCCCATTCAGTTTTCTTAAAAACTAGCAAAACAGGGTCTTTTTTAGTTAGATTCCCAAGACTACGTTGAGCATGTTTTTTATGGAATTGTGACCATAAATTTTAAATTGCACGATGCACATCTCCACTAGGGTGCGTCTCAAGAGTCAATAGAAGATTATCTAAAGACTCCTTACTCAGGTCATCCTTAATGAACTATATTTTATCTTTACATTTTACAAATACCATTTCTAAAGAACAACATTTTGCATTACAAGTCCATCTGGTACATCTATGACAGACTTTCAGTCATTTTGCACAATGTTTCTTTGCAAAAGTGCTTTTACCTGTTCCAGGCATGTATGAAATGAAAGAATTGGAGGACTCACCTGATAATCGGACCATTACTTCAATTAGCCAGCGAATATCTTTAGGAATTCCATGGTTCATTAACAATCTCAATCTTCCACATCTAGCGCGGTAAATTTTTGTAATCACATTCTGAGGTAGAGTAGGAAAATACTTTTTTTAATTTTTCAAGAGTGGTGTCCATTTTCAATTGAGAAGAGATGTAAAGAAGGGAGAAAAAGCAAAGAATTAAACAAATATATACACAGATATTAGTTATTATCTGAAAGAACCGACTTAAGTCAGGAGTATCGTTATCCGCCATTTGACCAGGGTGGAAAAAAAACTAGCACAACAAAGGTCACACCAAAAGGAAACACAAAATCAATGTGAGAAAAAAATATCAATCTTTATATAAAGGATCGCCCAATTCAATAAAGTCATTTTCAATTAAAAATTATCAAAGTAAACTTTCAAACAATATCCATTTACCTTGAAAACATTACCATTCTTTGGATTCTCGATATCACAGGCTCTATATGGATACACATGTTTCACAATAAAAGAACCACTCCATCTTGATCTTAGTTTTCTAGAAAATATATGGAGTCAAGAATTATAAAGTAAGACTTTTTGACCAACATTGAATGTTTTTCTTAGTATTTTCTTGTCATGAAACTCTTTGATTCTTGCTTTATGAATTCTTGAATTTTCTTATGCATCATTTCTTATTTTCTCAAGCTCATTTGTTTGTAATTTTCGCAGTTGACTAGCATCATCAAGATTTGAATTGAAAGCTTTAATAGCCCAATAAGCTTTATATTTAAGTCCCACAAGCAAGTGACAAGGTTTTCCATAGACTAGTCTATAAGGTGACATACCTCATGATATTTTATAAGCAGTTTGATAAGCCCAAAGTGCATCATTGGTAGCATAAACATGATATAAGTTAACTAAGTATAGTAAAGGAAATGAAAAGCATGAAAAAGAGATTAATCAAAGCAAAACTTAAGCATTACAAAAATATAAAGAGAAGGAGCAATAACATGATCTTGATATAAAAAACAAGATGCCTAAATAAATGGAAAATGCCTCCTTTTATACGCTAAAATTCAGAACTATTCATTTGATAATTGATAATTGATGTAGTGGCCAACTATTGATTAGTGGACTTGGTGGACAGCATCACTCAAGCACTTAGGCTGGCTCAATTGACATTGACGCAATCCGAATTTGGCAAAGTGCTCTTCATGAAAGTTGTTGAAAATTATCTTTTCCTTCCACCCACTTAATTTCAGAGTATTTGGACTTCTAGAACTCCAGTTATAAGTAAAAATATGAGCAGTGTTTGGGCAGAATTGTAGGACAGATTCAGACTTCTCTTTTGTGGCCAAACTTTGAATTTGAAAACAGTATATTTAGGTCTTTCCATATCATGAAAGTTATAGGTCTATTTCTTATCTTTTCATCCATACAAATTAATCTGAAATTGAAGATCTATAGCTCTAGATATGATCTAATGACTGAACAGTGTTCGAATTTAAAGTAAATCGGCATCTCCTTCATAAGCTTAACCTTTTCTTTATCCTTTCACTTCCAATAGTTAATCACAACAATCAATCCTTTGAATTATAAGAATACCTGCATTTAAAATGAGCATTTACTATAAATTAAAGG
>NW_011507615.1:0-1133 GCF_000495115.2 Populus euphratica | reverse complement strand
TTGAGTAGAAATGAAAGGAAGGAAGAGAGGGTTTTATAGATGAGAAATGAGAAAGGCAATCATAACACCTATATATAGGCCAGCTGGA
Source organism: Populus euphratica (assembly GCF_000495115.2). Lineage (NCBI taxonomy): Eukaryota > Viridiplantae > Streptophyta > Magnoliopsida > Malpighiales > Salicaceae > Populus > Populus euphratica. Next base: position 1,045 of record NW_011507615.1, on the reverse strand, counting down.
GTCTCACACACTCTCTCTCTCTCTCTCTTTATTTATTTATTTATTTACTTTTGAAAAAGCATGTGTATGTACAGGTAGTTGTGATTGTGGCTCACATCTTCCCTTGGTTTTACGTCCAAGAACGGCTTAAACGCCCTCTATGGGTCGGGGATAGGCTTCCCATTCAGTTTTCTTAAAAATCGGCAAACAGGGTCTTTTTTACTCAGATTCCCAAGACTATGTCGAGCATGTTCCTTATGGAATATTGGTCATAAATCATGAATTGCACGATGCTTATCTCAACTATGATGAGACTTAAAAGTCAATAGAATATTATCTAAAGACTCTCTGTGTTTTGAAATAAATCCCACCTTTTGACAATTTTCACAGGTTTTGCGGAATGCATGTGATTCCTTGAATATGGTGGGCCAATAAAATCTATTTTGTAAGATTTCTACAATCCTCTTTTTTGACGAGAAATGATCCCCACGTGCCTTAGAGTGACAAAATTTAATGAAATTACTTACCTCATTGTCAAGAATGCATTTTTGAAATATTTGATCAGGACAATAATTGAATAAGTAAGGGTCATCCCAATAAAAATTTTGCACGTTGCTAAAAAATTTTCTTTTGTCTTCGGTACTCTAGTGAGCTGGCGAAAATCTTGAAGCAAGAAAATAGATATTTTTAGCAAACCAAGGCATTGAACTAAGAGAAAGTAGAGATTCATCAGGAAAGTAATCATCAATTGGTGTGATGTCGGGTGTCGAATCTGTTGTCACTTTTGATAAAAGATCCGCATCAACATTTTCGATGCCTTTTTCATCCTTGATTTCTTCCTGATTGGTCATGGCATGAGGAAATGGAAGTGCTGGCGGTGAATTAGTCGTTTCTTTGCAATATTCAGATTCAACCCCTTCCTTACCCTCAGAGATTGACTCATCATCTTTCTCATAAGGTTCAAGAGAGGGTTTTCCAATAACCTTACCACTGCGCAGAGTAGTGACTGATTTGACTTGATCCATGTGTTGGCTTCCGGAACTACTTGCATTTGCATTATATTGCC
>NW_011507558.1:0-1170 GCF_000495115.2 Populus euphratica | reverse complement strand
GTCTGGTCTTGGAATTTGTAAGCTTGGTTGTTGATTCCTCCTTGTGTTTGCATGAATTGTTGAAGAGTATCCTCTAGGGATCTCTTATGAGGTGGTTGGTATGTGTTATGTGTGGGAGCATGAAATGGTTGGGGTGGAGGTTGAAATGTTTGAGGTACTGAAGAGCCCTCATTTCTCCATCCAAAATTTGGGTGGTTCCTCCATCCAGGATTATAGGTCTCAGAATAGGGATTGCTTACTTGGTTTGGAAATGGCTTTCTAACATTACTTGAATCAGAAGTTTGGCCATATAGCACTTGAAGGCTGGAATGGTAGGACACTCAGTTGTCCTATGCCCTTTGCTCTCACAAACAACACAACTTTCCTCTTGTTGTTCACTCATGACATGCACTTTTTTAATCTCAAGAGACTCTACTTTCCTAGCCAATGAGGCTAATCTAGCATTGAGGTCATCAGTCTCTTTCAATTGAAACTTCCCACTTGAATGAGAAATGGTGTTTCTAGACTCAACATGAACTGGGAGAGAAGTCTCCCATTGCTTTGTGTTTTCAGCTAATTGATCAAAAAAATCAAAGGCCTCACTTGATTCTTTGTCATAAAACTCACCATTACACATGGTTGACACTAGCTTTTTAAAATCTGCGGTAAGAGAGTCATAGAAGAAACTCACTAACCTCCACATCTCAAAACCATGGTGGGGGCATGCATTTAACAAGTCTTTGACCCTTTCCCAAGCTTGGTGAAATCACTCATTTGGACTACAAGAAAAATTCATCATTTGACGTTGTAAGGCTGCTGTCCTATGAGTGGGGAAGTATTTTTTCAAAAATTCAGCTTGCATTTCTCTCCATGTACCTATAGACCTAGGATGCAGGGAGTTTAGCCAAAGCTTGGCTTTATCCTTTAGAGAGAATGGGAATAATTTCAGCCGAATAGTTTCTTCAGTGCATGTTCTATCAATAAAAGTATTACATACCTCTTCAAAGTCCTTAATGTGTATATATAGATTTTCAGAATCCATACAATGATATGTGGGAAGAAGTTGGATCATGCTTGGTTTTAAATTGAAAGCTTGTTGGTTCAGAGGCAAGATAATACACGAAGGTGTACTTTGTCTAGCTTGGTGAAGATACTCTCTAAGAGTTCAAAAATTAGGTTGATCATTGAATT
>NW_011507406.1:0-1282 GCF_000495115.2 Populus euphratica | reverse complement strand
GACTTGAAAATAGCCTTTTTAGATATTGGGCTCCATATAAAAGTTGTAGGCCTATGTCTTACCTTTCCATCCATATAAAGTAGATCTAAATCTGAGATCTATAGCTCCAGATATGACCCAATTACGGAACAGTGTTTCGGTTTGGATTGCACCGACATCTCTTTTCTAAGTTTGGCCATCTCTTTATCCTTACAATTTAAGTTCTTCAAGTCATCAATCAATCCTTTCATTTATGTGATAGGCCTGCATTTAAAATGAACATTTACCATAAATTAAAGGTATCTTATATTATTAGATATATTATTATAAAACATGCTTTAGTTAAGGAGTTATTGATACTTCAAGTGCAAAATAATGATATAAAACCTTGATAAAAATACTCTTTTAAGTATCAATCACACCCCTCAACTAGCTTATTACTGGTCCCTAGTAATCATTTAACATCTATTAATCTATCCAAATAAACAAACTCTCATTAAATTTATATACCTGCTCAATAGCTCTTAACAAGATATTCATAAACCTTTCTTTTGTGCTCAATGTATCAACACATAATTATGGGGCTTTGCTTGGAAGAAAACAAAATTTTTGTTCTAATGTTTAAGCTTAACTTCCTTGGGTTGAGATTAGTATTTTTGTCTTTTTAAAAAAAAATATATATACATATAATTTAAAACACTATGCATTTTTAACTTATGTAACGAGCTTTCAGTTAATGACTCCCAGACTAGTTGGTCTTAGGGCATTAGATGTTAAGACACCCCTACGAGCTTAGTAACTCGGGTCGCAGATACTTATATGTAGATAGTGCAATGTTTGATTCCCTTAAGCTTTTTTCCTCAACCTATGTAACAAACGTTGGGCCAATAACTCCCAAGTCAGTTCACTTTAGGGTATTAGGTGTTAAAACACCCCTTCGGGCTTAATTGCTTAGGTTAGGGAGGCTATGAAACCAAACTTATCTACATTATTATCATTTTTTTGTTTTTGTTTTTAATTATATACTATCCCTTTCCCTTAGTTGTTACCTTTAACAAAAGAACATAAATAATGTAATAATCCAATATGCAACCCACAATCATATGTTAAAGTGTGTGTGTGTAAATTAAGGTTTAAGAATACATGTTAAATAAGTATATGAGCAGAATTAAGTGGTAACAATACGAGAGTTTGTAAACCTGAATATTTCAGGAAGTATTATAATAGACCTTGTTAAGAATGGTACAATGCGAGAGTTTGTAAATCTGAATATTTCAAGAAGTATTATGATAGATCTTGTTAC
>NW_011507347.1:0-1328 GCF_000495115.2 Populus euphratica | reverse complement strand
AGTAATATTAAATTTATAGGACTTAAATTTAAGTGAGTTTATTGTATTATCAAATCTAAAGTCTTAGAATATAAATCTAATTATAATATTGTATTATAAATATATGATGATTAAGAAAAATATTTAATATTATAAAATAAATTTTTTAAACAAATAATTAAAAAATCATAAAATAAAGTATTATTTCAATTAATAATGCTTTGCAGAAAGGGATATAATAAAAATTTTTTATGAGATCATAATAATTTAATTAACAATAAATAAAATAAATTATAAAATTTAATTTTTAATTAAATAATAAAAATGAAAGAAAAATACTATTAAAAAAAATATGAATCACTAGTTTAATCTATCAAATCAGATTAATATGTCAAACCTTAAATTCATGCCATGATAGTATAATAAATAAATAGAAAGATCTAATATTAATAAATAAATTTAAAAAAAAAACTAATTAAAAAAGAATAAAGAAAAAAAACTATAACTAATAATATTTTTTAAAAATTTATTAATTATTATATTAGCACTGTTTATTGTAATAAAAATAATAATATTTATAATACAGATAATAATATTTTTAATATTGATAACAATATTAAACTTGTATTGTCCAAGTTTAAGTGAATTTAGCTGCAATACCGGATCCAAGAATCCTGAATTTAGCTACAACATTAGGCTAAAAGCTTTGGATGTGAGTTTGATTGCAATATCGTTATCATTATCATAGAAGTATGATAATTAAATAGAAAAAATTAATTCTAAAAAATAAACTAAATAAAAAAATTAATTAAAAAAAACAAAGTATTATTTTAGTGAATAATGCTTTGCGGGGATGGGTACAATAAAATCCTTTTACGAGATTAAAATAATCCAATGAAAAATAAATAAAATAAATCATGAAATTTAATTTTCAATCAAATCAATTTTAAAAGATGATATTAGAAGAAAAAAACTAATAAAAAAAATCATGTCAAATCATGTTAACTTGTTAAGCTTGAGATTCGTGCCACGAAACTCTGATAATTAAATATAAAAAAATTAATTTTAACAAACTAGATTTTTTAAAAATTTAATTAAAAAGAAAGAAAAAAACCTATATAAAAAATCAATGAAAAAAAAAATCTAAATTAATCAGACTAACCTGTCAAATTTGAGATTTGTAATATGAAAACTTGATAACTAAAAATTTTAAAAAATATAAATTAACTTAGAATTAACTAAATTAATCCATCAAATTCAAAATCCATGTCATGAAAATTTCATAACTAAATATAAAAAAATTAATATTTAAAAAATAAATTTAAAAATTATTCATTAAAAAACAAAAA
>NW_011507346.1:0-1329 GCF_000495115.2 Populus euphratica | reverse complement strand
TTTTATTCTCCACTTTTATGATCTCAGCTCCAAACTAATTTATTGCTTTTGCACAAGCATTCCAATCAAAAAAAGCACTAAGTCATTGCTATATAAGCTCTAATTAGTGAAGAGTGCAATTATTCTATATAGGAAAGGTTATATACACTCTGACAAAAATCTCCTCTATGTCAAATAAATAATGAAAAATTTTATTAGATTGGAAGAAGTTAGCATAACCAGACAAGGTCACCTATATTTTCATGAAGAAAAGTCTTTTCAACGCCATCAATTTCCAACTACAATATCTAAAACTTATAGCTACCCCTCTATCCACAACATAGACTAAAGCACTAGTTATCCAAAAGAACTGTTTGTACAATATCATTTTCCCGTGAAAAGTGGTGTGAAGATGAGGAACACAAACAAGTTTTTTTCTTTTTTAAGATAACCATAAGCATGATACTGAGAAATGTCATGCCTTGAGAATAGTGATGGAAAGATTTATTACTAGAAGTTACCTTCATAATTTGTGAGAAAAGTAAAGCATCTAGAACTAAGGAAAGAAGTTTGTGCATTTGATGCTTTGCTTGAGATCGAATAATCTACCAACTATCCTACACATTGTATCCTCATCTATTAAGATTTTCAAATAAAAAATAGTATTTTCCTCCTTATCTTCATCATGCAAATGTCCATTGAAAACTCTCTATGTATCTAAACATGTCTTTATATTCCCGTAACTGTTATCTATAGGTCCCGTGAACACATGTCTTTAAAAGGATAAGGATCATTCTTCAAGTCTTGACAACCACTATCTTCAAAAGGGTAATGTATCCTTTTTCTAGAAAAGATTGACAAAAAATTTCTCATGAGTTCACCAAAAATGAAAAACATTCTAAGGTATAGCTATAAAGGAACATTTTATATATGGCCACGAAAGTAAACTTTTAATTTTTCTTCTTATTAGGGAGTTAAAATCTTCCAAATAGATATATTTACAAGACTTAAAAGGGTAGATGGGTTAAAAAATATAATTAATTAGAATTATGGCCACCCCTTGAAAAATCTACTAATCGCTCCTTAGCGTGCTTACTCTTTTACCGACTAGACCGATGATGGTCGCCTCATGTTGACTAGTCTAATTTTATTTATTGATGCATTATTTTTCTTCTATATTTATATATTTATTTTATCTTCTTGTATTGACAATATAATTTTTTTTTATGTCATGAAAAAACATTTTACAAACATGCATTGCTTTATATCATTAATAGCTATATTTATTCCATGCCTACCAACCTATATAAATACCAATGAAAATAAACAAACTGTCATAAATACATGCCA
>NW_011507344.1:1140-1329 GCF_000495115.2 Populus euphratica | reverse complement strand
AATTATAAGCAACAACAACAATAGCAATAAAAAGAGTAATAGTAATAGTAATAATATTTTCTAAAAATAATGAGGATACCCACAAAGTCTACCACTTAATATACATAGTCACACTCTCATGCATGTGTGGAAATAGAATAAAAGGAAGAAGAAAATAAAAGAAGAAGAAACAAAACAAAAGAAACAAAG
>NW_011507344.1:0-1078 GCF_000495115.2 Populus euphratica | reverse complement strand
TATACAAAACTTACCTCCCCGGCAACGGCGCCAAAAACTTGACATGACCAAAAGATTGATATCTTCTCCCAAGTGCAAGAGTGTTGAAGAATTAAATAACACGGTAAGACCGAGGTCGAACCATAGGGACGTTAATTGTATAAATTACAAATAACAACAACAACAATAATAATAGTAATAGTAATAAGATTATAAGAAGAACAAGAAGTTGATTAGATCTTTGAGGTGAAAGATCAATGTGAAGATTAAATAATGATAACAACAAATGTCAAGGTTAGAGGATCCACTAAGGGTATTTTAAACAAGTATAGTATAAACTCATAATATTCAATTGGAAACCACATATAAAGGAGGTTCCAATCAGATTATGAATTGTTAACATGATTACATTAGTTATGTTATTCGAATAATGCTAATACTTGTAAATGTTGTCAAGCATTCATGATTATAACTTATGTTAACAACAATCTTGTCTACACAGGGGAATAAATTCCAGCCCTTGATTCCATTAAGAAGGATCCCAACCGTTAGCTCAAAGTAGGCATGTCGCACTGTTGAACTGCAGCTGCAAGCTGCCTGAGGTGGCTTCTTTGAGGCGGTATCACGTCTGTTTATGTGCTAGTGAGCCAGTGAGGACCATACCCAGATATAGAGGGATGTCCATATTAAGTTTACACTATACTTATTCTTACACCATTAGTGTAACCTTTTCACCTTGACATAATAAACTTAGCTAAACATAATGAAAGAGAGAAACATAAATAAACAAGATAAGAATATAAATAAGATAAGAGTTAACTAAGTAAAGAAAAGGAATTGAAAGACATAAACAAGATATTAATGAAAACAAAACTTAAGCATTACAAAAATAGAAAGAGAGAAACCAGGAGCATGATCTTGATCTGGCAACCAAGATGCCTAAATCCCTGGTAAATGCCTCCTTTTATAGGCTAAAATTTGGAACTATTAATTTGATAAATATTTGATGAGTGGGTGGCCATATCTTCCCTTAGTAACAATCCTTATCTTTATGTCCAAACACAACATCATTGATAATGTCAGAATTTGAACCAATTGT
>NW_011507345.1:0-1329 GCF_000495115.2 Populus euphratica | reverse complement strand
GACCAAATCAACTTTCAAAAATTGCATGTTCGGTTGCCAACGTTTAAGCACCAAAGCTCTATTTGCCATGTGCCATGGGGCTCTTTCCAGCACATTAGTGGCATGATCAACAGAATCAAAAGTGAATAGGAAGAAACCATTATCCGAAGATGAAACTTCTGATAGACCGTAGGAGCCCCAAATTCTTTTCGCAATGGAATTAACAACAGGATATGGTATTTTCTGACCCATAAAATGACCAACTAGGGTGGATTTCCAAAGTTCACAGCCATCCTCAAACACATCAAGTGGAGGAGTTACTGTCACACGACCATCAGTCATAGCGGGGCGAGCAAAATGCAGATTACGGAGTGGAGAAATACAAAGGGTCTTGCTACCCTCATTGTTATCAACATCAGAACCCTTCAAAGCATTTAAAAAATTCTATTTGGGGCTAAGGTTTAGCTGGTCTTGTTGCTGAGACCCCACCTTCAACTCATCAAATTTAGGACCCAACACATGATTCACTTCTGAAACAACATTAGCAGCTTGGAAATTAGAGTGTTTCTTCTCTATGCTAGCTTCAGAATCAGCTTGATTAACACTAGGAAGCTGAGACATCCTCATCCCATGACTATTCAACATGTCTTGTAGCTCTAATCTTGATATATGTCCAGACTTGACTTCATTGTGTTGTTCAATATTAGAGGTAACCATTGGAACAGAATCCACAGTAGAATATAAGGACATTATGGCAGCATATAAATACTAGGAATACCAAATTCTAAGAAGAGAAACTGAGTCTAAGAAGTAACTTGAGCTCAGAAACAACAAGATTCAGATTTGTTCATGAAGGAAGAAGAGAATTACAGAATTACGAGGCCAGTATCTTCGAGATCATTGATTGGAATGATGATCCATTTGGTCAAGCTGTAGAGCATATTCTGACGAACAACATACTAAAAAATGGTGACGATCCAACGGTGAACAAAGGAGATCAAGCTTGAACAAAACCCAATTCTCTTTTTGACGCCACACTCTCTGTGATTGAAGAGTGATAAGTGAGGTAGGGTTCTTCACAAAATCAATTTGAAAGAACAACTCTTAATTCTCTGAAATAAGTTCAAATCTTGGCCAAAAGTTCTTTATTACATATTCTGATGCCATATTTATTATTGGAACATCCCTCCATACTTAGGAAAATTCAACATGACAGAAATCAAGCCAAAAATTGGACTTTGACAAAGTAACTAGATACATTAAACTAGCACACATTTTCTGACTTTAATTGAAACATAAACAGACTGAATTTAATGTCCAAAAGAATTTAACTTCTTGCACAAAAGTCCA
>NW_011507343.1:0-1329 GCF_000495115.2 Populus euphratica | reverse complement strand
ATTGTGATGGATTTGACACTACTAGAATCTTATATTTTATTGATAAAATAATCTATTATTAGTTAGATAATGATTCTATCAACATGGTTTTTACTGACAGGCTTACAAATGATTTTGTCAACACAAGATATTCCATTAGTATCAATTTATTTTATGGAAGGTGATCTAAGTTATGAAACACAAATTGATTTAATTTATCATTATTTCAATGTTATTGATTAATAAAACACATCATTTTTTTTCTTTTCAAAAATGTTTTTCCTTTTTCTTTTTCTTTTTATTTTTCTAAAAAATCTACTTTCCTAATTTTTTTTTCTAATTTCATCGTTTAACATTTTAATAATTTTAAAAGGATTGTTATAATTTATTTTGATTTTATTTTTATAAAATTATTATAATTTCAACAAACATCTTGACTTTTGATTGATGCTCAATTTTTGCAAGTATTCATTCTTGTTATCATATTATTAAATAAAAATTAGTTTAAAAAACAAAAAAATTAAACTCGATGGAGTTAATGATCCTTGTTACAGGTTTTATGCGTTGAGTTGTGAAACCTGAGATGATTCAATATATCATCATCTTGATATTAAAAAAAATATTATTTTAAACTTTTTTTAAAGCCAAAACACACTTTAATTGGTTTTTTAGGTTATCTTTTAAAGCTAAGTTTACGAAGTCACTTAGAGTCAACTCCTATGTAGGTTAGTTTTAAACCCAAACTAGGTAAAAAGCCGGGTTAAAAGGTTTCAAGATTGACTTGATGTCAGGTTTAATAGCAATGCTGAATATTTTATTTTAAAAAAATCCACCTTTAATTTTTTTATTTAATCATTTTTGCTTTTTTTTTTTATTAACAATCTCATCTTTAATATTTAGTTGATTTTGAATTGATTTTCATAATTTGTTTTAGTTTATTTTTTACAAGGTTATCACAATCTCAAACAAAAATCATAATATTTGATTGACACTTAATTTTACGAGTATCTATTTTTATTATTACATTATTGAGTGAAAAGTAGCTTAAAAAATAAAGTTGTTAAATTCAATAAAGTTCATAATCTGAATTGTAAATTTAATAGATTAAGCTGTAAAGCTTGGATTAATCTAATATATAGTCATTTTAATATTAAAAAATATTATTTTAAATTTTTTAAAGTTAAATTATTTTTTTTACTAGTAATTTACTCATTTCAATTATTTTATGATACATTAAATTGATTTGATCATGTCAAACAATTTTTACATAGTTAATTTTAAACTAGGATTAGACAATATGTCAAATCAGGAAAATTGAAAATTTGCTAGGTTAAATTATTAATAATATAA
>NW_011507340.1:0-1332 GCF_000495115.2 Populus euphratica | reverse complement strand
TGGTTCAACCAAAAGAAAACAAATCCATCATATAAACACTTAACTAAACTCTCTACCATTCAAGTTTTCAAGAGGAAAGAAATCAAGAAAAAAAAATGAAACATGCAATTATGTAGACATATTCTGAAAAGCAAGAGTATACATGAATAAATATATTTATTCTAAAGATGACATAAGTTTATACTTGATAAAACTGTTGCTGTTGCAAAAAAGGATGTTTCTGCCTTGAGAATGTAGGTCTATACCTCATAAGTCCTTTTCCCTAAAACAAATGGATTGAATTTGATGTTTTTGCTACTGCTGCGAGAATAAAGGTCTGTTAATCGAGACCTTGGTGATGATACCACAACGTATTCTCTTCTTTTTGGTCATTTTTTTCCCTTTATCTTTTTATGTTTCTTCCTCCTCGTAGCTTGGCTAATCGGATTCCATCTACATTTAGAGCATCAAAATGACACAGTTTGGAGTTGGGCCATTAACATATGTTTCAGACCTCGTTATCATCTTTTCTACTCGCATAAGCATGCTTTATTTTGACATCTATAACTTTAGATACAGATTAAAAGTCAAATTTGGCTTTATATTGTAATGAACTTCTGGATAAATTGGAACTTCCCTATTTATGCTATGTTTTGAACTTCAACAGAAATGAATTTTAGACTCTTTATAAAAGTTTTAGGCTTATTTCTACCTTTCTTGTAACCCAAAAAACACCTAAAAGTGGGGTATTTAGCGCTAATAAAAGCCCAAAAAACAAAAAGTATTATGATTTAACAAGACTAAAATGATTAAGATTTGCTCTTTAGGCGAAACCTAATCTCTGCATCAACTAAGTCAAGCCTATGTTGGTGTTTATCTTTTATTTCAGTGTTTGTTATCTCTCGATCAAACCTCTATTTTATAAGCCATAATAAAGGAACTGAAACTTGATCCCTTTGCAAGATCCTGACCCTTTATTCTTTAATAATAATCTTGGTCGGCTAGCTTTTAGTGTACCATATGTCAACTAACTATTTCTATCTTATCTTGGCATTAGGATTCAAGCTTTGAAGGGGGTTTATTTTATGGTTTTGTTATAGCTGATACAAAGGATGAATAAAGGTTTTTTGGCTTTACTCAACAATTATAAATGACAAGCAAGGATTGTGGTTTTTTGTAACGATAAAACAATCCTTTCAAATGCTTATGGCTTTGTAGCTGGATAAGGCTTCTGTAATGGCAAATATCATATGATGCCTCAAAGTTAGGGTAATTGGGAAACCACTTATATGTTTTGTTCCCTTAAACTTCTTAGCTTTCTATTTACTAAGCCTATTTACCTCTTCTTTAATT
>NW_011507417.1:0-1271 GCF_000495115.2 Populus euphratica | reverse complement strand
CTGTGGTTTGACCCCGGTCTTGCCGGGTTATTTATTACTTCGACACTCCTGCACTTACAAGTCTAAGTACTCCATTGCTTCATCAGGGTCTTTATCTTCAAAAGTTCCATTGCACATCAATTCAACCATTTGCCTATCTTTAGGTGTTAACCCTTCATAGAAATGTGAAACCAATCTCCATGTTTCAAAACCATGATGAGGGCAAGTACTAAACAAGTCTCGATACCTATCCCAACATTGGTAAAATGTTTCTCTTGGTTTTTGAGTGAAAGTGGTGATTTGTCTTTTGAAAGAGTTTGTTCTATGAAATGGGAAAAACTTCTTTAAAAACTGTTGTTGCATTTCATCCCAAGCACGAATGGATCCTGGTCTTAAATTTTGTAGCCATGTTTTAGCTTTATCTTTTAATGAAAAAGGAAAAAGCTTTAATCTGATGGTGTTCATGCTATAATTTAAGTTATTATATGTGTTGCAGACCTCTTCAAATTCCCTTAAATGAAAGTATGGATTTTCCAATTCTAAACCATGAAAAGAAGTTAAAAGTTGAATAATGTCTGGCTTAAAATTAAAATGAGATGCATCAAGAGGAAAAACTATGTATGATGGTGCACTTGTTTTTGTGGGATTCATGTGGTCTCTAAGTGTTCTAGCACGATTATTCTCATTATGAAGTGATTGATTATCTTTTTTAGCCATATTTTCTGAAAATGATGAGGATACCCTGCAAAGTCTACCACTTGATGTACGTGACCACACTCTCATGCATGTGTAGGAATAGAATAAAAGGAAGAAAAAAACAAAAAAAGGAAGAAAACAAAATAAGGAGAAACAAAACAAAAGAGAAAATGTTATATACAAGAAAAGTGAAAAGAGAAAATAAAATAAAAACTATATTTTTATCAAGGTTTTATATCATCATTTTGCACTTGAAGTATTAATAACTCCTTAACTAACGCATGCTTTATAATAATATATCTAATAATATAAGATACCTTTAATTTATGGTAATTGTTCCTTTTAAATGTAGGCCTATCATATATATGAAAGGATTGATTGATGAATTTAAGAACTATAATTGAAAAGACAAAGAGATGGCCAAACTTAGAAAAGAGATGTCGGTGAAGTCCAAACCAGAACACTATTCGGTAATTGGGTCATATCTGGAGCTATAGATCTCAGATTTAGGTCTACTTTATATGGATGGAAAGGTAAGACATAGACTTACAACTTTCATAGAGCCTAAGACTTAAAAAGGCCATTTTCATGTCCAA
>NW_011500639.1:92410-112378 GCF_000495115.2 Populus euphratica | reverse complement strand
TTTTTTTATAATTCAAAGTGTTCATATAAAAAATATTATTATTTGTGTTGTAAGCATCCCTGAAATTCTTAATATAATTATTTATGTGATAAATATTATTATTTTTATTATAATTCTAAATATTCATATAAAAAATAGTATTATTTGTGTTATAAATATTTTTTTTATTATAATTAATGTTATTAATAAAATAATTAATAAATTTAAAAAACCAATTATTACTAATATTAAAAAATATTATTTTTTATATTATAAATTTTTATAGTAGTTTTTATAAAAATAAAAAGTGAGTCTACTGCATAGCACGAGCATCCATCTAGTTTCATTCTAAAATAAAATAAATAGCAATCCTGAAAGGTAATTTAAAAATACATGATAATCAATATAATTAATTGCACCTTTTTTTCTTCTAATTTATGTGAAAGTTAAAGTTAAGTGCGACTAAAACCTTAAAAGGGAGAAGTAAAAGAAAAAAAAAACAAAACTCTAATATTATACATGTATCATCGAGACCTAGTTAATTCAAGGATTCATGTGTGTTTTTAAAACTTTATCTCTTTGAGTTCCTTTACTTTTCTTTTTATAATAAATGGGTCACTCTATTTATACGATGTTAGTTCATACATCTATGTGACACTTCTTCTTTTTTGGGTTAAAGTACCAAGTTAAATGCTTGACAACCCACGACCCAGTAATTCTTTTGTTTTAAATTTTTATAGTTTCAAGTGAAAGTTAAATAATTAAAATAAAGTAAATTAAATATAAAAAAACCTCAAGTAAATTAAATATAAAAAAACTCAATAAAGCTAATTAATTATAGTAAATTAATTCTTAAGTGTTTATTTTCCATTTGCTTATCTCAGTAATTACATAAATTTATAAATGAAAAAGTACTTATTTTAAGAAAAATGTTATGAACTTATGATTTCATAAAGAAAGGATCCTTACATAAACAAAATAGTAATAAAAAATAGTAATAAAAAGAATTGCATGTATATGTGGCTAAAATGAGAGTAATAAGAGAGCTATAATAATAATAGCAATCCCATCAAGAAAAAATAAACACAGTAAAATGATAAAAAAAAAGAAAAGATATTCTACTTTAGAGAAATCGGTCTTTGGTAGCATTAATAGGATGGTTTGAAAAGACATGAGGTTTTCCTTTAACCTATATTATTCTCTATATCAAATTTTAATTACATGATAGATTTATATCCGATTGAGGTTAATTTAATGATGTTATGGCAAAAGATTGAATGTGGAATTCCACAGTTGCTTAAAAACTTGTGTTGCACAGACATACATGACATGAAATCTCATTTAACTTAATCACAAGGAAAATTAGCTTTTAAAGCCAATTTAGATGTTAATTGAAACAAATTGAAGTTTGGGAACTAAAATTGAACTTTATGAAGTTTACTTTGTTAAATTAAGGGTTTAATTGCATAAAATTCAAAGTTTGATGAGTAATTAGGAACTTATTTGAACAATTCATAAACCAATGACCAATTTGCAAAAAGTGCATGACTTCAAGGACTGAAATTGTTGACATCAGGGGCTAAATAAAAAAATTAAAAGTTTGATGATCATCTGAGGGTCTAACTCAAACAAATTAGAGACCAATGACCAACTTTTAAAAGATGCTCAAATTGGGGGCTAGAAATTGAATCTGGTAGGGATGTAATTGCATGAAATTAGGAGTTTGAGAGGAAATTACAGGTACAATTAATAGTTTTGGAAGAATAGGGACTCAAATGAAATTTGTCAGATCTCAAATTAAAAACCCTAATTATAGGGTTTAGCCAAAGTAGTGTCATTCAAGATATTATGCATCTTCTTCTTCAATTTTTGACTAATTAAGTAGGCATTTTCAGATGAATGAATGTAGAATTTCCAACCACTCTAGAGATTGTAACTGTTATTATTCAACTGAGAAACACCCTTTCTATAACCTTATCTCTTTAAAATCAATGTTTACATCCTATATTCTTTATTGATCTAAAAGAAGAAGAAGTCATAAATAGATTTGTTAGGATTTTAACAAACCAAAACTAAGCTAGTTTTACCATAGAATCAATCATTTTGGATTTAGGTGATTGTGTAACAAACTTGGAGGCTAATGTGAGGTGTTTCTAGCCATTAGATATTGAGAGAATGAAAAAGCCTTTTGATATTTTATTATTAGCTAATGATTTTCAGAAAAATTAATGATATGTCAAGAATAATGTTTCACCAAGTAACTCCTTAGAAGATGTCCAAATAACAATAAACTCAAACGAATGACCTAACCATCAAATCTTTGTTGTGTAAAAGCTACACGAAACAAAAGTTATGAAGTTTTCATTTATGAAAACTTTGTGTATTAGGGACTGTTGAATGTGTGGATGCTTTCTAGCCTATTTGTTAGGTCTTTGGTCTAGTATGGTGCTAGCATCCTCCTCACTTATTGGTTTGTTCATTTCCACACCTTTGATGACATCTATAACCTCTTTGTTTCTGGCCTTTCATTGTCTTTCTAGTTCTTCATGTGTAAAACACCTGCTATTTCAAATTTATCCATCAATTTCAGTTTGCAACATAAGAGAAAGATTTTTAATTTTGGGAGAATTTTTATAATTATATGGCAGTGCATTATATTTCCTATTGTGGGTAAAAAGAGGCATTGTCAGAACAAGCTTTGGCAAACCGCTCTCAGTATGCTTGATCCTACACACTTCTGCTTTCTTCTCTTAGAAACTTATCATGCCCATGACATCATCCTCTTTCTCATTCTCTATTGGTAAAAACCACAAGTCATTAATTGTATATGTTTTGGTGAAACTCCTTATATTTCTCAATGTTGTGTCCTATTGCTTCATGAAACCTATAAAAACCATCATTCTTTATTGAATTAGATTGATTTTTTATTGGCAAATACCCGACTTACACCAACATGTCATATAGCTTATTCATGGTTACCCTTAAAATATGCTCCTTTTTTCTTCCATACTCCACAACATTTACTCTCTCCACTATTGGAAGCATGATTAGGCAAATAGTTGGAATTGATGTTGGGTGTATTTTCAAAAGTTATCCATATTGTTTTTTACTTGGTTTTTTATGGGTTAGTGAGTTGATTTACTAGGAAAGGCCTAACAAAGTTGATATTGGGTATTTTGGAAGACAGGGCTTAGTAACTTTGGTTGTAATATCTTTAGGCTTGAAAATTCTTTTCTTTTTATATTGCTTACCACAACATCCTTCTTCCCTCCTAGTACACCATTTCTTCTCAGCAGGTTTCAATATTCTATCGGCTCTTATTCCTTGCTTTTTTCTCTCAACATTAACCACAATATCATAAAAATATTGGATAGAGTTGCTCATCAGGTACTCAGAGTATAGTGATTAGTATTTAAAAGTGTATTTTTATCAAAGTTTTATATCATCATTTTGCACTTGAAGTATTAATGACTTCTTAACTAAAACATGTTTTCTAATAATATATCTAATAATATAAGATACCTTTAATTTGTGGTAAATCTTCATTTTAAATGTAGGCCTATCACATAAATGAAAGGATTGATTGATGAGTTTAAAAACTGAAATTGCAAGGACAAAGAGATGGTCAAACATAGAAAATAGATGTTGGTGGAGTCCAAATCAGAATACTATTCAGTAATTGGGTCATATCTGGAGTTGTAGATCTCAGATTTAGGTTTACTTTATATGGATTCATGATTATAACTTATTTTAATAACAAATCAAGTTCCTTTCATAGTTCAGGTGTCAGTTATACCATACAGTATAGGCTATGAAAGTGTCAAACATTTGTTGTACTAAGTGTTATACAACATAAATCAAGATTAGTCATTTAATAAGCAAAGTATTAAAGAGTGAACAAGATAACAAATACAAAACATGTTAGTATCAAACATTAAAGTCCATATTAAGTTTACACTATACTTAATCTTAAACCTTTAGTGTACCCTTTTCACCTTGACATAATAGTTTACATTATACTTATTCTTACACCATTAGTGTAACCTTTTCACCTTGACATAATAAACTTAGCTAGACATAATGAAAGAAAGAAAAATAAATAAACAAAATAAGAACATAAATAAGATAAAAGTTAACTAAGTAAATGAAAGGAAATGAAAGGCATAAACTTGATATTAATGAAAGTAAAGCATAAACATTACAAAAAATACAAAGAGAGAAAGCAAAAGCATGATCTTGATCTGGAAACCAAGATGCCTAAATGCAAGGCCAATACCTCCTTTTATAGGCCAAAATTGGGAACTATTGATTTGATGACTAATTGATGAGTGGGTGACCAACTCTTGACCTGGTGATAATCCTTATTGACACGACTAAAAGATTGATGTCTTCTCCCAAGTGCAGGAGTGTCGAAGTAATAAATAACCCGGCAAGACCGGGGTCGAACCACAGGGAGGTTAATTGTACAAATTATAAATAACAATAATACAACAACAATAACAATAACAATAACAACAATAATAATAATAACAATAATAATAATAATAATAATAATAATAATAAAAGTAGTAGTAGTAGTAGTAGTAGTAATAATAATAATAATAATAATAATAAAGAAAGAGAAGAAGAAGAAGAAGATGATGAGAACTTGGAGATGGAAAATTAATGTAAGGATTAAACAATAATAATAACAAATGTCAAGGTTAGAGGTTCCACTAATGGTATATCAAACAAGTATAGTATAAACTCTTATTATTGAATTGGAAACCACACACAAAGGAGGTTCCAATCAGATTATATATTGTTAACATGATTACATTAGTCATCTTATTCAATTAATGCTAATACTTGTAAATCTCGTCAAGCATTCATAATTATAACTTATGTTAACAACAAATCAAGTTCCTTTCATAGCTCAGGTGTCGGTTATACCATACATTATGGGCTATGAAAGTGCCAAGCATTTGTTGTACCAAGTGTTATACAACATAAATCAAGATTAATCATTTAACAAGCAAAGTATTAAAGAGTGAACAAGATAACAAATATAAAACATGTTAGTATCAAACATTAAAGTCCATATTAAGTTTACACTATACTTATTCTTACACCATTAGTGTAACCTTTTCACCTTGACATAACTAACTTAGCTAGACATAATGAAAGAAAGCAAAATAGATAAACAAAATAAGAACATAAAAGTTAACTAAGTAAAGGAAAGGAAATGAAAGGCATAAACTTAATATTAATGAAAACAAAGCATAAAAAATACAAAGAGAGAAAGGAAGAGAATGATCTTGATCTGGAAACCAAGATGCCTAAATGCATGGCAAATGCCTCCTTTTATAGGCCAAAATTGGGAACTATTGATTTGATGACTAATTGATCAGTGGGTGACCAACTCTTGACTTGGTGACAATCCTTATCTTTTTTTGTCTGCCCAAAATGTCATTTATAACATCAAAATTGGAACCACTTGAAAACATAAAAGTTGTAAGAAATTGTCTCAGCTTTCTTTTATAAAACATTCAGCTCATTTAGGCTTTTAGAACTCCAGATATCGGTCAAACACTGAACAGTGCTTGGGCTGGAAGACAGATTCAGACTTCTTTGTTGTTGCTACAATTTGGACTTAAAAATAGCCTTTTTAAATCTTGGGCTCCATATGAAAGTTGTAAACCTATGTCTTACCTTTCCATCTATATAAAGTATACCTAAATCTGAGATCTACAGCTCCAGATATGACCCAATTACCAAATAGTATTCCGGTTTGGATTGTACCGACATCTCTTTTCTAAGTTTGGCCATCTCATTGTCCTTTCAATTTCAATTCTTAAATTCATCAATCAATCCTTTCATTTATGTGATAGGCTTGCATTTAAAATGAACATTTACCACAAATTAAAGGTATTTTACATTATTATAAAATATTTTTTAGTTAAGGAGTTATTGATACATCAAGTGTAAAATGATGACATAAAACCTTGATAAAAAATACACTTTTAAGTGCTAATCACACCCCCCCCCAACCAGCTTATTACTAGTCTCTAGTAATCAAAGCGTTAAAATAGAAAAATAATTTGCAAATTCCACGAAGCAAGTTATTCATCATTCAACTTCCATTAATCTATCCAGATAAACAAACTCTCATTAAATTTATATATCTGCTCAATACCTCTTAACAAGATATTAATAAACCTTTATTTTGTGCTCAATATATCAACACATAATTATAGGGCTTTTCTTGGAAGAAAATAAATTTTTGTTTCTAATGTCTAAGGTTAACTTCCTTGGGTTGAGATTATTATTTTTATCTCTTTTTTTTCTTTTTCATTTTAATATATATACATATAACTTAAAACACCATGCATCTTTAACCCATGTAACGAGCTTTCGACTAATGACTTCCAGACTAGTTGGTCTTAGGACATTAGGTGTTGAGACACCCCTACGAGCTTAATAACTCGGGTCGCAAATACTGATATATAGATAGTGCAATGTTTGATTCCGTTAAGCTTTTCTCCTCATCCCATGTAACAAGCATTGGGCCAATAGCTCCCAAGTTAGTGGACTTTAGAGTATTAGGTGTTAAAACACCCCTTCAGGCTTAATTGCTTAGGTTAGGGAGGCTACGAAACCAAACTTATCTACATTTTTATTATCATCATTTCATTTTATTTTTATTTTTTTTGCTTTTTTTTTAAATTAT
Source organism: Populus euphratica (assembly GCF_000495115.2). Taxonomy (NCBI): domain Eukaryota; kingdom Viridiplantae; phylum Streptophyta; class Magnoliopsida; order Malpighiales; family Salicaceae; genus Populus; species Populus euphratica. The sequence goes on along the minus strand of NW_011500639.1, from coordinate 105,690 downwards.
ATATTATCCCTTTCCCTTTATTATTACCTTTAACAAAAGAACATCAATAATGTAATAATCCAATATGCAACCCATAATCATATGTTAAAGTGTGTGTGTGTAAATTATGGTTTAAGAATGCATGTTAAATGAGTATATGAGCAGAATTAAGTGGTAACAATGCGAAAGTTTGTAAACTTGAATATTTCAAGAAGTATTAAGATAGACCTTATTAAGAATAGTTACTAAAATGCATCTCAAGAGTCATAAAAAAGATCTCATTTACTCTATCATCATAGTAACAACAATTTTGCACATGCTTTATGAAATAGAAAACACAGTTAGTTAATTTTTTTTTTAGCTACCACCTTCTCCCTCCAACTAAAACGAGACATTGTCCTCAATGTTCTAAGATAGAAAGATAGAGTATAGAGGATATCACCTAAAATAACAAACACTAACAAACCTGAAACACACTGAAACAAAAATAAGAAATAAAAAAATACAATAATAAACCAAAAGGACAAAAAAAATTTACAAATGAAGACTCAAATTAATCTAAACTTTTTATGGCTTTCTTTAGATGACCAATTTATACGACTCATGGAGGGATCAATTACTGGAATGAAAGATTGTAGTTGGTCAACCAATTATTCAGTAGTAGTAGTAGAGGTTATAATTTGTCGTGCAGAAGATGTTAGAAATTTCTGTTCCATAGCATGATCAAGAAAAGATAACAATTTATCATAATAACCATTAACATTTAACAAACCTATAGGTTTATGGTGAATGTGCAGTTGGGCCCAAGAGAAAATATGAAAGATTTCTTCCAATGTGCCTAGACCACCTGGTAAGGCAATGATGCCATTAGCATGGTTAAACATTGCATTCATTCGAGTAGACATTGTGGAGACCTATAGTTCCTCTCAAATTATTTTTTCAATGATGTCCCCTTGTGCTAAAGCTTCGAGGATGACCTCCAAAACTTGACTACCTCCTAAAAATGCAGTTATTGACACATCTCTCATTAACCCCAGACTGCCTCCCCCATATACTAAATGAATCTTTCTCTCAGCTAGCACCTGACCAAGATGATTTGCAGATTCTAAAAACTCCTTTTCTTTCCTAGGACTAGATCCACCAAAAACACAAATATTTTGTATGTGATGACCTGAGGAACTTGCCATTTCTACACACTTCTATATTTATTGAATGTATGGGTTGAGTAGAAATGAAAGGAAGGAAGATAGGATTTTATAGATGAGAAATTAAAAAGACAATCATACCACCTATATATAGGCTAGTTGGAGTCTCACACACACTCTCTCTCTCTCTCACTTTATTTATTTATTTTTGAAAAAGCATATGTACATACAGGCAGTTGTGATTGTGGCTCACATCATCCCTTGGTTTTATGTTCAAGAACGGCTTAAATGCCCTCTATGGGTCGGGGATAGGCTTCCCATCCAGTTTTCTTAAAAACTGGCAAACAGGGTCTTTTTTAGTCAGACTCCCAATACTAAGTCGAGCATGTTCTTTATGAAATAGTGGTCATAAATCATGAATTACACGATGCACATCTCCACTAGGATGCGTCTCAAGTGTCAATAGAAGATTATCTAAAGACTCCTTACTCGGGTCATCCTTAATGAATTGTATTTTATCTTCATGGTTTATAGATATCATTCTTAAAGAATGACATTGTGCATTACAAGTCCATCTGGCACATCGATGAGAGACTTTCAGTCGTTTTGCATGATATTTCTTTGCAAAAGTGCTTTTACCTGTTCCAAGCATGTGTGAAATGAAGGAATTCGAGGACTCACCTGATAATCGGACCTTTGCTTCAATCAACCAGCGAATATCTTTAGGAATTCTATGATTCATTAATAACCTCAATCTTGCACATCTAGCATGGTAAATTTTTTTAATCGTATTTTGAGGTAGAGTAGGAAAATACTTTTTGAATTTTTCAAGATTAATGTCCATTGTCAAATGAGAATTGGAAGAGAGATTCAAAGAATTGCACAAATATATACACAAATATCAGTTATTATGGGAAATTGAAAGAACCGACTTAAGTCACGGAGTACAATTGTCTGCCATTTGAACAGGGTGAGAGAAACTAGCAAACATCACTTAAAAAGAAACATAAAAACAATCTGAGAAAAACAAAATAATCAACCTTTATCTACAAGATTATTCAAACCAGTTGATTCATTTTCACTAGAAAAATTATCAAAGTAAGCTTTCAAACGATGTCCACTTTCCTTAAAAACATTGTCATTCATTGAATTCTCAATATCAAAGGCCATATAAGGATACACATGTTTCTTAATAAATAGACTGCCCCATCTTGATCTTAGCTCTCTAGGGAATAAATGGAGTTGAGAATTATAAAATAAAACTTTTTGACAAGTATCAACTTTTTGACTATTTTCACAAGTGTTGCAGAATGCATGCGTGTCCTTGAACATGGTGGGCCAATAAAATCCATTTTGAAAGATTTTTGCAGCTATCTTTTTTTATGAGAAATAACTTCCACATGCTTCTTCAAAATGACAAAGTTTATTAACATTACTTACCTCATTGTCGGGAATGCATCTTCGAAATATTTGATCAGGACAATATTTGAATAAGTTAGGGTCATCCCAATAAAAGTTCTTCACTTTGTTCAAAAACTTTTCTTTTTCTTGGGTACTCCAATCAGTTGGCAAATCTCCTCAAGCAAAAAAATTGATATTAAGGATTCGTTAGGAAAGTAATCATCGATTGGTGTGATGTTAGATGTCGAATTTATTGTCACTTTCGACAAAAGATCCGCATCAATATTTTTGGTGCATTTTTCATCCGTGATTTCTTCCTCAAAATAAATCATTTGCAAATCTTTAGATTCATCCAACTCATTTTTACTTAAAGTAGATTCAAGTTGATCATAAACTAATTCGTCAATATGATCTACTTCTTGTAAATCATTATCATCTCCAGGTTGCTTGCAAATGTTGAAAATATTCATCTCTAATGTCATGTTTCCAAATAATAGTTTCATCAGTCTATTCCTACAATTAATCAATGCATTAGAAGTTGCAAGAAACGAACGTCCTAAAATAACAGGAAATGAATTACATACTTCAACAGGTTGTATGTCCAAGACAACAAAATCCACAGGATAAATGAATTTATTGACTTGTACTAGCATATCTTTAATTATTCCTCTAGGCACATTTACAGATTTATCAGCAAGTAAAAGAGTTATAGAAGTTGGTTTTAACTCACCTAGATTGAGACTCTGAAAAACTGAATATGAAAGTAAATTCACACTAGTTCCAAGATCAAGTATGACTCTTTCAATTTTATGTTTTCCAATAAAGAAAAAAATTGTAGGACAACCAGGGTCATTATATTTAAAAGCATTATTGTTCTGAAGAATGACACTTACTTGAAGAATGACACTTACTTGTTTGGCTAAAAAGGTTTTCTTTTTCACATTCAGTTTCCTCTTCACAGTGCACAGATCTTTCAAAAATTTAGCATAGGAAAGAACCTATTTAATAGCATCCAGCAAAAGTATATTGATTCTTACCTGTTTGAAAGTTTCAAAGATTTCAGAGTTATGATTGACTTTCCTTTGTTTGGTCATGGCATGAGAAAATGAAAATGCTGGCAGGGAATCAATCATTTCTTTGCAATTTTCAGATTCAACCATTTCCTTACCCTTAGAGATTGACTCATCATCTTTCTCACAAGGTTCAAGAGTGGGTTTTTCAATAACCTTACCACTACGAAGAGTAGTAACTAATTTAACTTGATCCATGTGTTGGCTTCCGGGACTACTTGCATTTGCAATGTATTGCCGCTTGGGATTTTGTTATGGTTGAGATAGAAACTTACTTTTCTCTTGGAAACTGAGAGCAAATGTCAATTTTGCAAGAGTATCTTTCAAATCTGTCATGTTTTAAGCAAGTTGAGTATTGATTGTCTCTTGCTTTTTAATGAATTAATGCAATGTTTCCTCAAGATTTCTTCTAGAAGGTGGAGCATAAGGAGGTACATATCCATGAGAATTTTGGAAATTGTGGTGTGCTTGAAACGATGGTTGTGAAGTTTGTATATTGTTATTATCACTCTTCCAAATGAAATTTGAGTGATTTCTCTAACCAGGGTTGTATGTTTGGGAGTACGGGTTGTGGTTGGCCCTTTAGAAACTGTTTAAAACATGGGCTTGTTCATGGAGACATTCCTTAAAAGAAGGCAAGGTTGGACAGTTATTAGTTGAGTTTTCATTTATTTCACATATTTGACACACAATGTTTTCAACAAATTTTAATTGACCACTCTTTTTCAATTCTAGGGCCTCGATGTTTCTAGCTAGAGATGCAAACTTGGCTTGAAGGTCATGATCTTCCCTAAGGTTGTACATACCTCCACTAGATGTATGAGGTTGAGTTTTACTCGGTGCCTTATAAGTACCCGCGGTGTCCCAATTTTGAGCATTTTCAATTAACAAGTCTAAGTACTCTATTGCTTCATTAGGGTCTTTATCTTCAAAAGTTCCATTGCACATCAACTCAACCATTTGTCTATCTCTAGGTGTTAACTCTTTATAAAAAAGTGAAACCAATCTCCATGTTTCAAAACCATGATGAGGGCAAGTATTAAGCAAGTCTCTATACCTATCCCAACATTAGTAAAATGTTTCTCCTGGTTTTTGAGTGAAAGTGGTGATTTGTCTTTTGAAAGAGTTTGTTCTGTGAGATGGGAAAAACGTCTTTAAAAATTGTTATTGCATTTCATCCCAAGCACGAATGGATCCTGGTCTCAAATTTGTAGCCATGTTTTAGCTTTATCTTTTAATGAAAAAGAGAAAAGCTTTAATGCGATGGTGTTCATGCTACAATTTGAGTCATTATATGTGTTACAAGCCTCCTTAAATTCCCTTAAATACAAGTATGGATTTTCTAAATCTAAGCCATGAAAAGAAGGTAAAAGTTGAATAATGCCTAGCTTAAAAGTGAAATGAGATGCATCAAGAGGAAAAATTATGCATGATGGTGCACTTGTTCTTGTGGGATTCATGTGGTCTCTAAGTGTTCTAGCACAATTATTCTCATTATGAAGTGATTGATTATCTTCTTCGGCCATATTTTCTGAAAATGATGAGGATACCCTATAAAGTCTACCAATTCATATACATGACCACACTCTCTTACACGTATAGGAATAGAATAAAAGAAACAAAATAAAATAAGAAAAAATAAGAGACAAGGAACAAAGTTATATACAAGAAAAGTGAAAAGAGAAAATAAAATAAATACTATAATTTGTACAAGGACTTACCTCCCCAGCAACGGCGCCAAAAACTTAATATGACTAAAAGATTGATGTCTTCTCCCAAGTGCAGGAGTGTCGAACTAATAAATAACCCGACAAGACAAGAGTCGAACCACAAGGAGGTTAATTATATAAATTACAGATAACAATAATACAATAACAATAACAATAATAACAACAACGACGACAATAATAATAATAACAATAATAATAATAATAGTATTACTAATAATAATAGTAATAATAATAGTAATAATAAAGAAAAAGAAGGAGAAGAAGAAGAAAAAGATGAGAACTTTGAGATGGAATATTAATGTAAAGATTAAATAATGATAATAACAAATGTCAAGGTTAGAGGATCCACTAATGATATGTTAAACAACTATAGTATAAACTCTTATTATTCAATTGAAAATTTATTATTGAATTGGAAACCACACACAAAGGAGGTTCCAATCAGATTATATATTGTTAACATGATTACATTAGTCATCTTATTCGATTAATGCTAATACTTGTAAATCTCGTCAAGCATTCATGATTATAACTTATGTTAACAACAAATCGAATTCCGTTTATCTCGTCAAGCATTCATGATTATAACTTATGTTAACAACAAATCAAGTTTCTTTCATAGCTCAGGTGTCGGTTATACCATACATTATGGGCTATGAAAGTGCCAAGCATTTGTTGTACCAAGTGTTATACAACATAAATCAAGATTAGTCATTTAACAAGCAAAGTATTAAAGAGTGAACAAGATAGCAAATATAAAACATGTTAGTATCAAACATTAAAGTTCATATTAAGTTTACATTATACTTATTCTTACACCATTAGTGTAACCTTTTTACCTTGACATAACTAACTTAGCTAGACATAATGAAAGAAAGAAAAATAAATAAACAAAATAAGAACATGAATAAGATTAAAGTTAACTAAGTAAATGAAAGGAAATGAAAGGCATAAACTTGAAATTAATGAAAGCAAAGCATAAACATTACAAAAAATACAAAAAGAGAAAGCAAGATGCCTAAATGCATGGCAAATGCCTCCTTTTATAGGCCAAAATTGGGAACTATTGATTTGATGACTAATTGATGAGTAGGTGATCAACTCTTGACTTGGTGACAATCCTTATCTTTTCTATTATGCCCAAAACATCATTGATAACATCAAAATTAGAACCGTTTAAAAACATGAAAGTTGTAGGAAATTGTCTCAGCTTCTGACTTCTTTGTTGTTGTTATAATTTGGACTTGAAAATGACATTTTTAAGTCTTGGGCTCCTATGAAAGTTGTAGGCCTATGTCTTACCTTTCCATTCACATAAAGTAGACTTACATATGAGATCTACAACTCCAGATATGACCCAATTATCGAATAGTGTTCTGGTTTGAATTGCACCGACATCTCTTTTCTAAGTTTGGCCATCTCTTTGTCCTTTTAATTTCAGTTTTTAAATTCATCAATCAATTCTTTCATTTGTGTGATAGGCCTGCATTTAAAATGAACATTTACCGCAAATTAAAGGCATCTTATATTATTATAAAACATGCTTTAGTTAAGGAGTTATTGATACTTTAAGTGCAAAATGATGACATAAAACCTTGATAAAAAATACACTTTTAAGTACTAATCACCTTTTCACTTTAACATAATAAACTTAGCAAAACATAATAAAAGAAAGAAAATAAATAAATAAAATAAGAACATAAATAAGATAAAATTTAACTAAGTAAAGGAAAGGAATTAAAAGGTATAAACTTTATATTAATGAAAGCAAAACTTAAGCATTACAAAAATACAAAAAGAGAAAGTAAAAGCATGATTTTGATCTGGAAACCAAGATCCCTAAATGCATGGCAAATGCCTCCTTTTATAGGATAAAATTGAGAACTATGGATTTGATGACTAATTGATGAGTGGGTGGCCAACTATTGACTTGGTCACAATCCTTATCTTCTTTTATCTGCCCAAAACATCATTGATAACATTAGAATTGGAACTAATTCAAATACGAATGTTGTAGGAAATCATCTTAGCTTTCTAGAAAAAAAAATGGAGGTCATTTGGAATTCTAGAACTCCAGATATGGGTCAAACACTGAATAGTGCCCGAGTTGTAGGACAGATTTAAACTTATTTGTTGTTGCTATAATTTGGACTTGAAAATGGCCTTTTGAAATTTTGGGCTCCATATGAAAGTTGTAGGCCTATGTCTTACTTTTCCATCCATATAAAGTAAACCTAAATCTGAGATCTACAGCTCTAGATATGACCTAATTACAAACAGTGTTCTGGTTTGGAGTGCACCGACATCTCTTTTCTAAGTTTGACCATGTTTTTGTTCTTTTAATTTCAGTTCTTAAATTCATCAATCAATCCTTTTATTTATGTGATAGGCCTGCATTTAAAATAAATATTTATCACAAATTAAAGGTATCTTATATTATTAGATATGTTATTATAAAATATACTTTAGTTAAGGAGTAATTGATACTTCAAATGCAAAATGATAACATAAAACCTTTGATAAAAATACACTTATCGCACCCTTCAATCAGCTTATTACTAGTCCCTAGTAATTAAAGCGTTAAAATAGAAAAATAATTTGTAAATTCCACAAAGCAAGGTATTCATCATTCAACTTCCATTAATCTATGCAGATAAATAAACTCTCATTAAATTTATATTTCTGCTCAATATCTCTTAAACAAGATAATAATAAACCTTTTTTTATACTTAATATATCAACATATAGTTATAGGGCTTTACTTGGAAGAAAATAAATTTCTTATTTTAATGTTTAAGGTTAATTTTCTTATGTTGAGATTTTTTTCTTTTTTTCTTTTTTTTTAATATATATACATATAACTTAAAACACAATGTATATTTAACCCATATAAAGAGCTTTCGGCTAATGACTCCCAAACCAATTTATCTTAGAGCATTAGGTGTTAAGACAACCTTATGAGCTTAGTAACTTGGGTTGTAGATACTGATACGTAGATAACACAATGTTTCATTTCCTTAAGTTTTTCTCCTCAACCCATGTAACAAGCATTGGACCAATAGCTTCCAAGTCAGTTGACTTTAGGGTATTAAGTGTTAAAACACCCCTTTAGGCTTAATTGCTTAGGTTAGGAGGTTACGAAACCAAACTTATCTATATTTTTATTATCATAATTGTTTTTGCTCTTTTTGTTTTTGTTTTCTTTGAATTATATACTATCCATTTCCCTTAGTTATTACCTTTAACAAAAGAACATAAATAATGTAATAATCTAATATACAACTCACAATCATATGTTAAAATGTGTGTGAAAATTAAGGTTTAAAAATACATGTTAAATGAGTATATGAGCAGAATTAAGTGATAATAATGTGAGAGTTTAAAATATTTCCAGAAGTATTATAATAGACTTTGTTAAGAATAGTTATTAAGATGTGTCTTAAGAGTCACTTTAACAAAAGAGCTCCTTTACTCTACTATCCTAGTAACAACAATTTTGCATATGCTTTATGAAATGAAAAACATTGTTAGTTAAATTTTTTTTATCAACTACTACCCTTTCCCCCCAACCAAAATGAGACATTATCCTCAATGTTCTAAGGTAGAAAGATAGAGTATAGAAGACATCACCTGAAATAATGAATACTGACAAACCTGAAACACACTTCAACAAATATAAGAAATAATAAAACACAAATATTATGCTATTAATAAAGCCAAAAGACACAAGTTTTTACAAACTAAGACTCAAATCGTAGTTGTGATTGTGGCTCACATCTTCCCTTCATTTTATGTCCAAGAACGGCTTAAAAACCCTTTATGGGTCAGGGGATAGGCTTTCTATCCAGTTTTCTTAAAAACCAACAAACAGAGTCTTTTTTAGTCAGATTCTCAAGATTATGTCAAGCATGTTCTTTATGAAATAATAGCCATAAATCATGAATTGCGCGATGCACATCTCCACTAAGATGCGTCTCACGAATCAATAGAAGATTATCTAAAGACCCCTTACTCAGGCCATCTTTAATGAATAGTATTTTATCTTTATGGTTTACAGATACCATTCCTAAAGAATGACATTGTGCATTGCAAGTCCATTTGGCATATCGATAGCAGATTTTCAGTCGTTTTACATGACGTTTCTTTATAAAAGTGCTTTTACCTGTTCCAGGTATATGTGAAATGAAAGAATTAAAAGACTTTCCTGATAATCGGACCTTTGCTTCAATTAGCTAGTGAATCTCTTCAGGAATTCCATGGTTAATTAACAACCTTAATTTTGCACACCTAGCTCGGTAAATTTTTATAATCGGATTTTGAGGCAGAGCGGGAAATACTTTTTCAATTTTTCAAGAGTGGTGTCCATTTTTTAAGATGAGAAGTGGAAAAGATGCAAAGAGAAGAGAAGGAACAAGTAATTGAACAAATATATACACAGATATCAGTTATCATGGGAAACTGAAAAAACCGACTTAAAAGTCATAGAGTACCGTTATCCACTATTTAACCAGGGTGAGAGAGATTAGCAAAATAAGAGTCACAAATAGAAAAAAAAACAAAAAAAAATTAAGAAAAATAAAATAATCAACCTTTATCTATAGGATCATTCAAACCAATGGATTCATTTTCACTAGGAAATCAAAGTAAGCTTTCAAACGATGTCCATTTACCTTAAAAACATTATCATTCTTTGGATTCTCAATATCAAAGGCCCCATAAGGATATATATGTTTCTCAATAAATGGGCTATCCCATCTTGATCTTAGCTCTCTATGGAATAAATGGAGTTGAAAATTGTAAAATAAAACTTTTTGACTAGTATCAACTTTTTGACAATTTTCACAGGTTTTGCAGAATGCATGTGTGTCCTTGAACATGGTGGGCCAATAAAATCTATTTTGAAAATAACTAACACATGCTTCAGAATGACAAAGTTGAATGACCCTACTTACCTCATTGGTAAGAATACATCCTTAAAATATTTTATCAGGACAATATTTGAATAAGTTAGAGTCATCCTAATAAAAGTTCTTCACTTCATTCAAAAACTTTTGTTTGTCTTGGGTACTCCAATCAGCTGGCAAATCTCTTGAAGCAAAAAAATTAAAATTTTTATCATACCAAGGCATTGGACTAAGAGAAAGTAAGGATTCGACAGGAAAGAAATCATCGATTGGTATGATGTCAGATGTCGAATCAGTTGTCACTTTTGATAAAAGATCCACATTAATATTTTCAGTAAGTTTTTCATATGTGATTTCTTCCTAAGAATAAATCATTGACAAATCTTTAGATTCATCTAACTTATTTTTACTTAAAGTAGATTCAAGTTTACTATAAACTAATTTTCAATATGATCTTTTTTTTTGTAAATCATTATCATCTCCAGGTTGCTTGCAAATATTGAAAATATTCATCTCCAATGTCATGTTTTCAAATGATAGCCTCATCAGTCCATTCCTACAATTAATCAATGCATTAGAAGTTGTAAAAAATGGACGTCCTAAAATAACAAGAAATGAATTACATACTTCATCAGGTTGTGTGTCCAAGAAAATAAAATCCATTAGATAAATGAATTTATTGACTTATACTAACACATCTTCAATTATTCCTCTAAGTACTTTTACAGATCTATTAGCAAGTAAAAAAGATACAGAAATTGGTTTTAACTCACCTAGATTGAGACTCTGAAAAACTAAATATAAAAGTAAATTCACACTAGCTCCAAGATCAAGTAAGGATCTTTCAATTTTATGTTCTCCAATAAAGCAAGAAATTATAGGACAACCAGGGTCTTTATATTTCAAAGCATTATTGTTTTGAAGAATAACACTTACTTGTTTAGCTAAAAAGCCTTTCTTTTTCACATTCAGTTTCCTCTTCATAGTGCATAGATTTTTCAAAAATTTAGCATATAAAGGAACCTGTTTAATAGCATCCAGCAAAGCTATATTGATCCTTACATGTTTGAAAGTTTCGAAGATTTCAGAGTTGTAATTGATTTTTCTTTGTTTGGTCATGGCGTAAGGAAATGGAAGTGCTAGCAAGAAATTAGTATTTTCTTTGTAATTTTTAGATTCAACCCCTTCCTTACCCTCAGAGATTGACTAATCATCTTTCTCACAAGGTTCAAGAGTGGGTTTTTCAATAACCTTACCAGTGTGAAGAGTAGTGACTGATTTGACTTGATCTATGTGTTGGCTTCCGGAACTACTTGTATTTGCATTGTATTGCCGCTTGGGATTTTGTTTTGGTTGAGATGAAAACTTACCTTTCTCTTGGAAACTAAGAGCAAATGTCAATTTTTCAAGAGTATCTTTAAAATTTGTCATGTTTTGAGCAAGTTGAGTATTGATTGTCTCTTGCTTTTCAATGAATGCATGCAATGTTTCCTCAAGATTTCTTCTAGGAGGTGGAGCATAGGGAGGTGCATATCCATGAGAATTTTGGAAATTATGGTGTGCTTGAAACGGTGGTTGTGAAGTTTGTGCATTGTTGTTCTCACTCTTCCAACTGAAATTTGGGTGATTCCTCCAACCAGGGTTGTATGTTTGGGAGTATGGGTTGTGGTTGGCCCTTTGAAAACTGTTTAAAGCATGGGCTTGTTCATGGAGACATTCCTTAAAAGAAGGCAAGGTTGGACAATCGTTGGTTGAGTGTTCATTTGTTTCACAGATTTGACACACAATGTTTTCAACAGATTTTAATTGACCACTCTTTTTCAATTCTAGTGCCTCGACTTTTCTAGCTAAAGATGCAAACTTGGCTTGAAGGTCATGATCTTCCCTAAGGTTGTACATACCTCCACTAGATGTATGAGGTTGAGTTTTACTCGGTGCCTCATAAGTACCCGCGGTGTCCCAATTTTGAGCATTTTCAGCTAACAAGTCTAAGTACTCCATTGCTTCATCAGGGTCTTTATCTTCAAAAGTTCCATTGCACATCAATTCAACCATTTGCCTATCTTTAGGTGTTAACCCTTCATAGAAATGTGAAACCAATCTCCATGTTTCAAAACCATGATGAGGGCAAGTACTAAGCAAGTCTCGATACCTATCCCAACATTGGTAAAATGTTTCTCCTGGTTTTTGAGTGAAAGTAGTGATTTGTCTTTTGAAAGAGTTTGTTCTATGAGATGGAAAAAACTTCTTTAAAAACTGTTGTTGCATTTCATCCCAAGCACGAATGGATCCTGGTCTTAAATTTTGTAGCCATGTTTTAGCTTTATCTTTTAATGAAAAAGGAAAAAGCTTTAATCTGATGGTGTTCATGCTACAATTTAAATTATTATATGTGTTGCACACCTCCTCAAATTCCCTTAAATGCAAGTATGGATTTTCCAATTCCAAACCATGAAAAGAAGGTAAAAGTTGAATAATACCTGGTTTAAAATTAAAATGAGATGCATCAGGAGGAAAAACTATGCATGATGGTGCACTTGTTCTTGTGGGATTCATGTGGTCTCTAAGTGTTCTAGCACGGTTATTCTCATTATTCTCATTATGAAGTGATTGATTATCTTCTTCGGCCATATTTTCTGAAAATGATGAGGATACCCTACAAAGTCTACCACTTGATGTACGTGACCACACTCTCATGCACGTGTAGGAATAAAATAAAAAAGAAGAAGAAAGCAAAAGAAGGAGGAAGAAAACAAAATAAAAAGAAACAAAAGAAAAGAAACAAAGTTATATACAAGAAAAGTGAAAAGAGAAAATAAAATAAATACTATAATTTATACAAGAACTTACCTCCCCGGCAACGGCGCCAAAAACTTGACACGACTAAAAGATTGATGTCTTCTCCCAAGTGCAGGAGTGTCGAAGTAATAAATAACCCGGCAAGACCGGGGTCGAACCACAGGGAGGTTAATTGTACAAATTATAAACAACAATTATAAAACAACAATAACAACAACAGTAATAATAATAATAATAATAATAATAATAATA
>NW_011500639.1:62681-92217 GCF_000495115.2 Populus euphratica | reverse complement strand
TTAAAAGAAGGCAATGTTGGACAATCGTTGGTTGAGTGTTCATTTGTTTCACATATTTGACACACAATGTTTTCAACAGATTTTAGTTGACCACTCTTTTTCAATTCTAGTGCCTTGAATTTTCTAGCTAAAGATGCAAACTTGGCTTGGAGGTCATTATCTTCCTAAAGGTTGTACATACCTCCACTAGATGTATAAGGTTGAGTTTTACTTGGTGCCTCATAAGTACCCGCGGTGTCCTAATTTTGAGCATTTTCAGCTAACAAGTTGAAGTACTCCATTGCTTCATCTGGGTCTTTATCTTTAAAAGTTCTATTGCACATCAATCCAACTATTTGCCTATCTCTAGGTGTTAACCCTTCATAAAAATGTGAAACCAACCTCCATGTTTCAAAACCATAATGAGGGCAAGTATTAAGTAAGTCTCGATACCTATCCCAACATTGGTAAAATGTTTCTCCTGGTTCTTGAGTAAAAGTAGTGATTTGTCTTTTGAAAGAGTTTGTTCTATGAGAAGGGAAAAACTTCTTTAAAAATTGTTGTTGCATTTTATCCCAAGCACGAATGGATCCTGGTCTCAAATTTTGTAGCCATGTTTTAGCTTTATCTTTTAATGAAAATGGAAAAAGCTTTAATCTGATGTTGTTCATGTTACAATTTAAGTCATTATAGGTGTTACAGACATCCTCAAATTCTCTTAAATGCAATTATGGATTTTCTAAATCTAGGCCATGAAAAGAAGGTAAAAGCTGAATAATGTCTAACTTAAAATTAAAATGAGATGTATCAGGAGGAAAAACTATGCATGATGGTGCAATTGTTCTTATGGGATTCATGTGGTCTCTAAGTGTTCTAACATGATTATTTTCATTATTCTTATTATGAAGTGATTAATTATCTTCTTCAACCATATTTTCTAAAAATGATGAGGATACCCTACAAAGTCTACCACTTAATGTACGCGACCACACTCTCATGTACGTGTAGGAATAGAATAAAAGGAAGAAGAAAACAAAAGAAGAAGAAATAAGATAAAAGAAACAAAGTTATATACAAGAAAAGTGAAAAGAGAAAATAAAATAAATATAATAATTTGTACAAGAACTTAGCTCACGGGCAATGGCGCTAAAAACTTGACACAACTAAAAGATTGATGTCTTCTTCCAAGTTCAAGAGTGTCGAAATAATAAATAACCCGACAAAACCAGGGTCGAACCACAGGGTGGTTAATTGTATAATTATAAATGACAATAATACAACAATAATAACAATAATAACAACAACAACAATAACAATAATAACAACAACAACAATAATAGTAGTAGTAGTACTAGTAGTAATAATAAAGAAAAAAAAGGAAAAGAATAAGAAGATGATGAGAACTTTGAGATGAAATATTAATGTAAGGATTAAACAATGATAATAACAAATGTCAAGGTTAAAGGATCCACTAATAGTATGTCAAACAAGTATAGTATAAACTCTTATTATTTAATTGGAAACCATACACAAAGGAGGTTCTAATTAGATTATAAATTGTTAATATGATTACATTAGTCATGCTAATACTTGTAAATCTCGTCAAGCATTCATGATTATAATTTATGTTAACAACAAATCAAATTCCTTTCATAGCTCAAGTGTCAGTTATACCATATAGTATGGGCTATGAAAGTACCAAGCATTTATTGTTCCAAGTGTTATACAACATAAATCAAGAGTAGTCATTTAACAAGTATTAAAGAGTGAACAAGATAACAAATACAAAACATATTAGTATCAAACATTAAAGTCCATATTAAATTTACACTATACTTATTCTTACACTATTAGTGTAACCTTTTTACCTTAACATAATAAACTTAGCTAAACATAATGAAAGAAAGAAAAATAAATAAAAGAAAATGAAAGGCATAAACTTGATATTAATGAAAGCAAAGCATAAACATTACAAAAAATACAAAGAGAGAAAGCAAAAGCATGATCTTGATCAGGAAACTAAGATGCCTAAATCCATGGCAAATGTGTCCTTTTATAGGCCAAAATTGGGAACTATTGATTTTGTTGACTAATTGATGAGTAGGTGACCAACTCTTGACATGGTGACAATCCTTATCTTCTCTTGTTTGCCCAAAACATTATTAATAACATCCAAATTGGAGCCACTTAAAAATGAAAGTTGTAGGAAATTGTCTCAGCTTTCTTGTGTAGAAAAATCAGGTCATTTGGACTTCTAGAACTCCAGAAATGGGCCAAACACTAAATACTACTCAGGCTGGAAGATAGATATGGGCCAAACACTAAATACTACTCAGACTGGAAGACAGATATGGGTCTATGTCTTGGCCTCCATATGAAAGTTGTAGGTCTATGTCTTACCTTTCCATCCATATAAAGTAGACCTAAATCTGAGATCTACAGCTCCAGATATGACCCAATTATCGAATAGTGTTCCAATTTGGATTACACCGGCATATCTTTTCTAAGTTTGGCCATCTCTTTATCCTTTCAATTTCAGTTCTTAAATTCATCAATCAATCCTTTCATTTATGTGATAGGCCTGCATTTAAAATGAACATTTACCATAATTTAAATGTATCTTATATTATTAGATATATTATTATAAAACATGCTTTAGTTAAGGAGTTATTGATACTTCAAGTGCAAAATGATGACATAAAACCTTGATAAAAAATGCACTTTAAAGTACTAATCAGTTTATTAAATGTTAATAGTTGTTATGATAAGTTATTGTCTTTTCTTGATCATGCTGTGGAACATGAATTTCTAACATCTTATGCACGACAAATCATAATCTCTGCTGCTGTTACTGAACAATTGATTGACCAACTACAATCTTTCATTTTTGTAATTGATCCCTCCATGAGTCGCATAAATTGGTCATCTAAGAAAAGCCATAAAAAGCATAGATTAGATTTGAGTCTTCATTTGTGAATTTGGACTTAAAAATGGCCTTTTTAAATTTAGGCTCCATATGCAATTGTAGGCCTATGTCTTACTTTTCCATCCATACAAAGTAAACCTAAATCCAAGATCTACAACTCCAGATATGACCCAATTACAGAATAGTGTTCCGATTTAGACTGCACCAACATCTCTTTTCTAAGTTTGACTATCTCTGTCTTTTCAATTCCAATTCTTAAACTCATTAATCAATCCTTTTATTTATGTAATAGATCTGCATTTAAAATTAACCTTTACCACAAATTAAAGGTATCTTATATTATTAGATATGTTATTATAAAACATGCTTTGGTTGAGGAGTTATTGATACTTCAAGTGCAAAATGATAATATAAAACCTAGATAAAAATGCACTTTTAAGTACTAATGACATGTATTTTGCAAAGCTTATAAAAATTGTCAAAAGCTAGGATCTATGTCAAAACATCACATGATGCCTTTAAATCTTATTCTTGAGATTGAAATCTTTGACTGTTGGGGTATAGATTTCATAGGTCCATTTCCTCCATCATTTGATTTTGTGTAAATATTAGTCATAATGAATTATGTTTAAAAAATAATAGAGGTAATTCCAAGTCAAAACAATAATCATAAAACTGTGATCAAGTTTTTGAAAGAAAATATTTTGACTTGGTTTGGAATCCCTCAAGCCATGATAAGTGATGTTGGAATACATTTTTGTAACAAGTCATTTGATTCTTTAATGAAGAAATATAGAATCACACATCAAGTTTCCACCCTTTATTTCCCTCAAACAAGTGGATAAGTAGAATTTACTAATAAAGAGATCAAACAAATCTTAAAAAAGCAGTGAACCATAATCGGAAGGACTAGTCTTTAATACTTAATGATGCACTTTGGGCTTATCAAAGTGTTTTTAAAACATCACTAGGTATGTCACCTTATAGGTTGGTTTATGGAAAATCTTGTCACTTGCTTATAGAACTTGAAAATAAATCTTATTAGGCTATCAAAACTTTCAATTCAAACCTTGATGATGTTAGCTAACTACGTAAGTTATAAATAAATGAGCTTGAGGAAATAAGAAATCATGCATATGAGAATTCAAACATTCATAAAGCAAGAATCAAAGAGTTTTATGACAAGAGAATATTGAGAAAAACATTTGATGTTGGCCAAAAAGTTTTACTTTATAATTATTGACTCCATTTATTTCATAGAAAGCTAAGATCAAGATGGAGCGGTCCATTTATTGTGAAATATGTATATTCTTATAAGGCTTTTGATATTAAAAATCTAAAAAATGACGATGTTTTTAAGGTGAATGAACATCATTTGAAAGCATACTTTGATAATTTTCATAGTGAAAATGAATCCATTGGTTTGAATAATCCTGTATATTAAGGTTGATTATTTTGTTTCTCACATTGTTTTTGTGTTTCTTTTTTATGTGACTCTTGTTTTACTAGTCTTTCTCCAACCCCAGTCAAATGGCTGATAACAGTATTTCGTGACTCTTATGTTAGTTTTTTCAGTTTCTCATGATAATTGATATTTGTGTATATATTTGTTCAATTCCTTGTTCCTTCTCTTTTTTTGCATCTTTTTTCCACTTCTTATGATAAAAAAAGGCGATTACAAAAATTTACCGTGTTAGGTATGAAAGATCGAGATTGTTAATGAACCATGAAATTCCTGAAGATAATCACTAAATAATTGAAGCAAAGGTCTGATTATCAGGTTAGTCTTCTAAATTTTTTATTTCATATATGTCTAGGACAAGTAAAAGCATGTTTGCAAAGAAACGTTGTGCAAAATGACTAAAAGTTTGTCACTAATGTGCTAGATGGACTTGTAATACATAATGTCATTATTTAGGAATGATATCTATAAACTGTGAAGATAAAATACAATTCATTAAGAATGACCCGAGTAAGGAGTCTTTAGATAATCTTCTATTAACTCTTGAGACGAATCTTAGCGGAGATGTGCATCGTGCAATTGATGATTTATGATCCCATTTTCATAAAAAAAAAACATGATTGACTTAGTCTTGGGAATCTGACTAAAAAAGATCTTGTTTCATAGTTTTTTAAAAAACTGGATGGGATCTTTATTCTCGACACATAGAGGGCGTTTAAGTTGTTCTTGGATGTAAAATCAAGGGAAGATGTGAGCCACAATAATAGCTACTTGTACATACACATATTTTGACCAAAAATAAAAAGAGAGAGAAAGAGAGAGAGAGACTCTAGCTAACCTACATAAAGGTGGTATAATTGCATTTTTAATTTCTCATCTATGAAATCTTCTCTTCCTTCCCTTTATTCCTACTCTACCTATACATTCAACAGATATAGAAGTGTGTAGAAATGGCAAGTTCCTCAAGTCATCAAATAAAAAATATTTATGTGTTTGGTGGATCCAGTCCTGGAAATGAAAAAATATTTTTTAGAATTAGCAAATCATCTTAGTTGGGTACTAGCTAGGAGAAAAATTCATTTAGTGTATAGGGGAGGCAGCCTTGGGTTAATGGAGGGTGTATCAATAGTTGTATTTTTAGGAAGCAGTCAAGTTTTGGATGTTGTCACCAAAGCTTTCGCTGAAAGGGACATCATTAGAAAAAATAATTCGAAAGAAATTACATGTCTCCACAATGTTTGAATGCCTGAATACAATGTTTAAACACGCTGATGTCTTCATTGCTTTACTAGGTGGTTTGGGCATATTGGAAGAGATCTTTCATATTTTCTCTTTGGCCCAACTTCACATTCATCATAAACTTATATGTTTGCTCGATGTTAATGGTTTTTATAATAAATTGATGTCTTTTCTTGATCATGTTGTGGAATAAAATTTTCTAACATCTTCGGTATGACAAATCATAATCTCTGCTGCTGCTACTAAACAACTGATTGATCAATTGTAATCTTTCATCCTTATAATTGATTCCTCTATGAACCGAATAGAATGATCAAACAAAAAAATCTGTAAAGAGCTGAGATTGTATTTAAGCCTTAGTTTGTAAAAACTTGTGTCTTTTGGTTTTATTAATAACATAATATTTTTCTGTTTTGTTATCTCTTATATTTGTTTAAGTGTGTTTCAGGCTTGTTAGTAGTCGCTACTTTAGGTGAGGTCTTTTATACTCTATCTTTCTACCTTAAAACACTAAGGACAATGTCTTATTTTGGTTGTGGGAGAGAGTAGTAGTTATAAGTTTTAAAAAAACTAACTTTTTGTTGTTATTAATACCATTTGACAAAACTATCATTGTTAGGATGACAGAGTAAGGAGGAATTTTATTGACTCTTTAGATGCATTTTAGTAAACATTTTTATCAAGGTCTATCATAACACTTCTTGAAATATTCAGGTTTACAAATGCTTGCATTATTATTACTTGATTCTGCTCATATACTCATTTAACAAGTATTTTTAAACCTTCGTTTTCACACAGACACTTTAGCATATGCTTAGGGTTGCACATTAAATTATTACATTAATTATGTTCTTTTGTTAAAAATAACGACTAAGAGAAAGGGATAGATATAATTTGAATAAATAAATAAATATAATATTAATGATAATAAAAACTTAGATAAGTTTGGTTTCGTGACCTTTCTAACCTAAGCAATTAAGCTTGAATGGGTGTTTTAACACCTAATAACCTAAAGTCAACTGACTTGGAAGCTTTTAGGCTAGTGCTTATTAAATGGGTTGAGGAGAAAAGCTTAAGGGAATCAAACATTGTACTATCTACATATCAGTATTTGTAACTCGAGTTACTAACCTCGTAGGGGTGTCTCAACACGTAATGCCCCTAGATCAACTAGTTTAGGAGTCATTAACCTAAAGCTCGTTACATGGGTTAAAGATGCATTGCGTTTTAAGCTATATATATATATATATGTATATATTAAAAAAAAAGGATAATAAACCACAACCCAAGGAAATTAACCTTAGAAAAACATTAGAACAAAATTGTGTTTTCATCCAAGCAAAACTCCATAACTATGTGTTGATATTTTAAGCACAAAAGGAAGGTTTATTAATATCTTGCTTGAGAAGTATGAAGCAGAGAAATAAATCTAATGAGAGCTTGTTTATTTGGATAGATTA
Organism: Populus euphratica; assembly: GCF_000495115.2. Lineage (NCBI taxonomy): Eukaryota > Viridiplantae > Streptophyta > Magnoliopsida > Malpighiales > Salicaceae > Populus > Populus euphratica. The sequence goes on along the minus strand of NW_011500639.1, from coordinate 85,151 downwards.
ATGGAAGTTGAATGATGAATGCCTGGCTTTTTTTATTTTGTACATTGTTTATCTACTTTAATGCTTTAATTACTAAGGACCTGTAATAAGCTGGTTGAAGGGTGTGGTTGGTATTTAAAAGTGCATTTTTATTAAGGTTTTATATCATTATATTGCACTTAAAGTATCATTAAATTCCTTAACTTAAGCATGTTTTATAATAACAAGTCTGATAGTATAAGATATCTTTAATTTATGGTAAATTCTCATTTCAAATGTAGGCATGTTTAACAATTCAAAGGAATAATTGATTTGTTTAGCTATTAAAAATGAGAAGACAAAGAGAAGGCTAAGCTTGGAGAATAGATACTAGTTCAATTCAAATTGGAATACCATTCAGTTATTGGATTATAATTAGAGTTATAGAACTTGGATTTAGGTTTGGTTTGTATAGATGAAAAGCTAAGACATCGGCCTAAAACTTTCATAAGAATCCAACTTTAAAAAGGTCGTTTTTAATCTCAAATTATAGCAACAAAAGAGATGTTGGAATTTGTCCTGTAACCTAGACACTATCCAGTGTTCAACCCATATCTCAAGTTCTAGAATTCCAAATGAGCTCATTCTTATTTTATTGGAAAGCTAAGACAAATGCCCACAACTTTCATAGACTATCTATTCAAATTCTAACAATAGCAATGATATTTTATCTAGACAAGAAGATAATGGTTGTCACTACATCAAGAGGTGGTCACCTACTCAATAATTAGTCATCAAACCAATAGTTCTGAATTTTACCCTGTAAAAGGAGGCATTTGTCATACATTTAGACATCTTAGTTGTTCAGATCAAAATCTTGCTCTTACTCTCTTTCTTTGTATATTGTAATGTTCAAGTTTTATTTTATGCTATATTAATCTCTTATTTATACTTTTCATTTCCTTTCCTTTACTTAGTTAACTTATATCATATTTATGTTCTTATCTTATTTATTTATGTTTCTCTTCTTTCATTATGTTTAGTTAAGTTTATTATGTCAAGGTGAAAAGGTTACACTATCTATTCTCTTCTTTCATTTTGTTATTTATTATTTCGATACGCCTGACAACATTTACCTAAACTTGATTTATTGTTAACATAAATTAATATTATGAATATTTGACAACATTTACAAGTATTAGTATTATTCGGTTAGATAACTAATGTAATCATGTTAAAAAAAATTATAATCCGATTGGAACTTCTTTTGTGTGTGGTTTCCAGTTGAGTAATAAAAAGAGTTTATAGTATACTTATTTGAAATACTATTAGTGGATCCTCTAACCTTGACCATTTTTTTATTCTTCTTTAATCCTTACATCAATATCCCATAAAATTCTCATAAACTCTTTGTTTTATTTAATAAATATTATTTGTAATTTATATAGTTCACCTCCCTCTGGTTCGACTCTAGTCTTGTCGGGTTATTTATTACTTCAACACTCGTGCACTTGAGATAAGACATCAATCTTTTGATTGTATCACTTGTCATTCATAGAATAGTTTATCTGTCATATTCTTTCATTGAAACCCCAAACTTACAATATAGATCTTTGTATTCTTAATAAAAAAACACCAATATGTTTGTCCCTCTTCCTTTGATATCTCCTTTTTTTTTTTGCCATATCCATTGGCATTTGTTTTACTCTAAATTTTTACTAGGTAGGTTTTGGGTTTTTTTTTTGTTGGAAAATGTAAAGATGAAGTTTTGTGTGATGTTGTTGCCATATATGTCACTTATTTATTGTTAGAGAAACCTTGACAATTTGATAAAAAAAACCAAGCATGATAGGTTTAAAAGCAAATATTCTCTTAAGAAAGATGGGAAGACATTTATACTTATATTATTGTCCCTAAATAAGTGTATAAAGACTAATTGAAATTGAAAGAAAAAAGTGAAGCCATAGAAAAATATCAACCATGTGAGAATGTGAGGAAGAGTGAAAATAAAGTGAGTCAAAAGAGAAGAAAGTTACATTTAGCCAAAATAAGAACTAGTAGGGATTCAGCCGAGAAAGAAGAGAAGAAAGGAAGGGTGAGAAAAGAAGAGTGTGGAAAATTTAAAGAAACATGTTAATTTTTATACAAAGAAAAATAAGATTAAAAATGCTTATTTTTCTGACATGCCTATAATTTTACTTGTATATAAGAAGACATATTTTATTACTAATAACCTTGATCATTATATTTCTAGTATTTATGTTTTTTTATCACAAGATTTTAAGAACATCTTTTGTAATGAGATTCTCAATAGGTGGCCACTTATTAGAAGAATTAAGCACCCAATTGATCTTATACCTAGAGCATATATGCCATATCAATCAGCCTATAGAAGTAATCCTAATGAGAAAAAGAAACCTCAAAGGCAAGTGGAAGAATTTATAATAAAAGGGTACATAAAAGAAAATGTGAGTCCTTGTGCAATTCCAATATTGTTAGTACTAAAAGAAGTGATGGGTGATATGACCAAAAGATTGATATCTTCTCCCAAGTGTAGTAGGAGTGTTGAAGTAATAAATAACTCGACAAGACCGGAGTTGAATCATAAAGATGTTAACTGATTAGTACTTAAAAGTGCATTTTTATCAAGGTTTTCTATTATCATTTTACACTTGAAGTATCAATAACTCCTTAACTAAAGCATGTTTTATAATAGCATATCTAATAATATAATATACCCTTAATTTGTGGTAAATATTCATTTTAAATGCAAGCCTATCATATAAATGAAAGAATTGATTGATGAGTTTAAGAACTAAAATTTAAAGAACAAAGAGATGGCCAAACTTAGAAAAGAGATGCCGGTGCAGTCCAAACCGGAACACTATCCGGTAATTTGGTCATATCTAAAGCTGTAGAACTCGGATTTAAGTATACTTTATATGGATGGAAAGGTAAGACATATGCCTACAACTTTCATGAGAGCACAAGATTTAAAAAGGCCATTTTCAAGTCCAAATTATAGCAACAACAAAGAAGTCTAAATTTATCTTATAGCCCAAACACTATTCAATGTTTGGCCGAGATTTGGAGTTCTAGAAGTCTAAATGACCTCTATTTTTTTTTGCTAGAAAACTGAGATAAGTTTCTTCAACTTTCATGTTTTCAAGTGGTTATAATTCAAATGTTATCAATGATGTTTTGGGCAGATAAGAGAAGATAAAGATTATCACCAAGTCAAGAGTTGGCCGCCTATTCATCAATTAGTCATCAAATCAATAGTTCCTAATTTTGGCCTATAAAAGGAGGCATTTGCCATGCATTTAGGCATTTTGGTTCCTATGTCAAGATCATGCTCTTGCTTTCTCTCTTTGTATTGTTTATGTTTTGCTTTCATTAATATCAAGTTAATGCCTTTCATTTCATTTCCTTTAGTTAGTTAACTTTCATCTTATTTATGTTCTTATTTATACCAGTATTGATTGTGCATCAAAAGTGTCATTAAGTCTCCTATTTTACATATGTATTTATTGTTTTTATTCGTTGTTTTTATAATAATTGATGTGTTTTTTAGTAATGAAGTTTGTTTTAATGTTTCGATAGGTTTTTGGAGCTTAAATGAATTAATTCACAAAATTCAACGTCGGAATTCAGAACAAAGAATTGAAGAGACATTTAGTTGAAGATTGAAGCAAATTTTGGTTCAAATAAGTGCTCCAAATTTGTCCCAAAAATCAATTCTATTCCAATTCTAGAAAAGAATATCATATGATTTATTTCAAGCCCAAACTTGCCTTATGTTGTGTGCAAACTTCAACCATTAAACACTCAAGGTTTCAATGTCAATCTTAGCCCAAATAATAAGTACATTTTTATACTTATTTGATGCTCAAATTCAGCCCAAAATCAGCCCTAAATCAACCCCAAATCAACCTTCAAATCAACCCAAACACAATCCATGATCTTACATGTCCACACAACAAATAACAATTGATTTATTTTGGGCAATCCATTGATCCAAGAAGGCAAGCACATGGATGGAAAGCTGGAGGGGATATTTTAACATTATTTTGGGTCAAAAAGAAGAAGGAGACACCTCTTAAATGAGGAAGAAAAACGTGCACCAAAGTAGTTGTAAAGCTGTCTTGATTTGATTTTTCAGAACACCTTTCGGTGTTTTGCCCATAACTTTTGACTCAGGTGTCCAAATGAGCTGTTCTTTAATGATCTGGAACGGTGACAGAATTGCCTATAAATATGTCTCTAATAGACTTCTCCATAAAAAGCTTCTAAGAGGGTCGAATTGCTGTCCAAAGTTAGAGTCAGATTTGTGTCCGAATTTTTTCTGAAATTGTATTGTGTTCTTCTTTATAGATTTCGGTTCTTTAGTTTGTAAAACTTATTTTTTCAGTTGGATTCAAGTTCTTTCATGTTTATTAAAGTGTTCTTATATATAATCATGGTTGGCTAAACTCTTTCTTGGATCCAAATCAAGGATAATGGTGATTGAGGTGAGTTCTTTAGGATATGAATGAATCTTAATGTTTATCTTCTTATTTTCTTCATGAATGATTTATTATTGTAAAGAAATTTTAGAAATCATTTAGGTAATGTTATAATCTTGAATTTTTATGCACAAACTTTAGTTTTGGTATAGAGATTGCTTGATTCAATGTCTTACTTAATATGAAAGTACTTGTTCATTCTTAAGCAATAATCAATCTTCATCTTTCTAATCTTCATTGTAATATCTTCCGATCTAATATCACCATTATTGAGATTAGGTTGAGTTATCTTATATATGTTGAAGAAATCACCAATACATCACCATTAAAATTGATTTGGACCAAGACTTACTTTTCTTGTCATTTAAAATCTATTTACATTTTTTTTTATCTTTGAAAACAAATCCATCAATTATTTTGAACCAAGTTATTGTTAATTTAATTTCTCTTGAGTTTTTTTTTTTTTGTTACTTAGCTTAATTTCCAGATCTAGCTCTCTGTGGATATGACCTCGATCTTACCGAGTTAATTGCTACATCGCACACTCGTGCACTTGCGAGTTAAAACAAGCCGATCATAAAAAGCGGTCAAGCAATTTTGGCGCCGTTGCCGGGGAGCTAGCAAGCAAAGGTAACAAATTTAGATTTGATTATTGGAAAACTAAAAAAAGATCATATAAAAAAAAATTTAATTGGCTGGTTTTACCGCCTAAAAAAAAAAATTAAAAAACAAATCAAGTGGCTGGTTTTACCGCCTAAAAAAAAATTTGACCTTAATGTTTCGGATATTGGACTGTGGACTGGACTATTAGTTGTTGGATTTTGGTTGGTTCAACCATTTTTCTTTTATTGTCTACTCTTATTAGTTTCTAATATTTTTCTTGTTTATTTCATTTTATTTTGTTGATATTGTTTTTATTTATTGTCTAAAGTGTTTGGCCGGTATTACCGCCTCTTGTTTATTTCAGTTTATTTTGTTGTTTTGTTATGCTTATTTTTTATATATATATTTATTGTTTGAAGTGCTTGGCCGGTATTACCGCCTTTTTATTCAAGCTTCTTATAATTATCTTTTAATGTTTATTGTTGTTAATAGTGCTTATTAATTGGAGAGTGAATTTCTTAATTTGTTGTATTTTTATTTTTGAGCTATTACTTTTATTTGCAATTTTTTTTTTCTTTCCTTTCTTTTCATATTCATATAATTGTTATATTATTATTATTATTATTATTATTATTTTATCATGGCTAATGTTGAAGATGTAGAGGGTGAAGGGAGTGTTCAAGGTAATTTTATAAAACATGTTTAACTATGCTGATGCCTTCATTGCTTTACCAGGTGGTCTAGGTACATTGGAAGAGATCTTTCATATTTCCTCTTGGGCTTAATTGCACATTCACCATAAACCCATAGGTTTGTTAAATGTTAATGGTTATTATAATAAGTTGTTGTCTTTTCTTGATCATGCTGTGGAACAGGAATTTCTAACATCTTCTGCACGACAAATCATAATCTCTGCTGCTACTGCTGAACAATTAATTGACCAACTACAATCCTTCATTCCTGTAATTGATCCTTCTATGAGTCGCATAAATTGGTCAACTAAGGAAAGCCATAAAAAGCTTAGATTGGATTTGAGCCTTCATTTGTGAATTTTTGTGTCTTTTGGTTTTATTATTGTGTTTTGTTATTTCTTATTTGTGTTTCAATGTGTTTCAGGTTTGTCAGTGTTCGTTAATTCAGGTGATATCTTCTATACTCTATCTTTCTACCTTTAAACATTGAGGACAATGTCTTGTTTTAGTTGGGGGGAGAGGGTAGTAGTTGATAAAAAAAAAAATTGTTTTTCATTTCATAAAGCATGTGCATAATTGTTGTGATTAGTACTTTAAAGTGCATTTTTATCATGATTTTATATCATCATTTTACACTTGAAGTATCAATAACTCCTTAACTAAAACATGTTTTATAATAATATATCTAATAATATAAGATACCTTTAATTTGTGGTAAATGTTCATTTTAAATGCAGGCCTATCACATAAATGAAAGGATTGATTGATGACTTTAGGAACTTAAATTGCAAGGATAAAGAGATGGCCAAACTTAGAAAAGAGATATCGGTGCAATCCAAACCGGAACACTGTTCGGTAATTGGGTCATATTTGGAGCTATATATCTCATATTTAGGTCCTATTTATATGGATGGAAAGGTAAGACATAGGCCTACAACTTTCATATGGAGCCCAAGATCTAAAAAGGTCATTTTGAAGTCCAAATTGTAGCAACAACAAAGAAGCCCGAATCTGTCTTCTAGCCCAAGCACTGTTTAGTATTTTGGCCATATCTGGAGTTCTAGAAGTCCAAATGAGCTGAATCTTTTACACAAGAAAGCTGATACAATTTCCTACAACTTTCATGTTTTCAACTGGCTCCAATTTTGACGTTATCAATGACGTTTTGGGCAGACAAGAGAAGATAAGGATTGTCACCAAGTCAAGAGTTGGCCACCCACTCATCAATTAGTCATCAAATCAATAGTTCCCAATTTTGGCCTATAAAAGGAGGCATTTGCCATGCATTTAGGCATCTTGGTTTCTAGATCAAGATCATGCTCTTCCTTTCTCTCTTTGTATTTTTTGTAATGTTTATGCTTTGCTTTCATTAATATTAAGTTTATGCCTTTTATTTCCTTTTATTTACTTAGTTAACTCTTATCTTATTTATGTTCTTATTTTGTTTATTTATTTTTCTTTCTTTCATTATGTCTAGCTAAGTTTATTATGTCAAGGTGAAAAGGTTACACTAATGGTGTAAGAATAAGTATAGTGTAAACTTAATATGGACTTCAATGTTTGATACTAACATGTTTTGTATTTGTTATGTTGTTCACTCTTTAATACTTTGCTTGTTAAATGACTAATCTTGATTTATGTTGTATAACACTTGGTACAACAAATGCTTGGCACTTTCATAGCCCATAATGTATGGTATAACCGACACCTGAGCTATGAAAGGAACTTGATTTGTTGTTAACATAAGTTATAATCATGAATGCTTGATGAGATTTACAAGTACTAGCATTAATCGAATAAGATGACTAATGTAATCATATTAACAATCTATAATCAGATTGGAACCTCCTTTATGTGTGGTTTCCAATTGAATAATAAGAATTTATACTATACTTGTTTGACATACCATTAGTGAAACCTCTAACCTTGACATTTGTTATTATTATTGTTTAATCCTTATATTAATTTTCCATCTCCAAGTTCTCATCATCTTCTTCTTCTTCTCTTTCTTTATTATTATTATTATTATTATTGTTGTTGTTGTTGTTGTTGTTGTTGTTGTTGTTGTTGTTGTTGTTGTTGTTGTTGTTGTTGTTGTTGTTGTTGTTGTTGTTGTTGTTGTTGTTGTTGTTGTTGTTGTTGTTGTTGTTGTTGTTGTTGTTGTTGTTGTTGTTGTTGTTGTTGTTGTTGTTGTTGTTGTTGTTGTTGTTGTTGTTATTGTTATGACTATTATTATTGTTGTTGTTATTATTATTGTTATTGTACTATTGTCGTTTATAATTTGTACAATTAACCTCCCTGTGGTTCGACCCCGGTCTTGCCGGGTTATTTATTACTTCGACACTCCTGCACTTGGGAGAAGACATTAATCTTTTCGTCGTGTCAAGTTTTTGGCGCCGTTGCCGGGGAGGTAAGTTCTTGTATAAATTATAGTTTTCATTTTATTTTCTCTTTTCACTTTTCTTGTATATAACTTTGTTCTTTTATTTTGTTTCTCCTTATTTTGTTTTCTTCCTCCTTTTGGTTTCTTCTTCTTATTCGTACACGTGCATGAGAGTGTAGTCACGTACATCAAGTGGTAGACTTTATAGGGTATCCTCATTATTTTCAGAAAATATGGCCGAAGAAGATAATCAATCACTTCATAATGAGAATAATGAGAATAACCGTGCTAGAACACTTAGAGACCACATGAATCCCACAAGAACAAGTGCACCATCATGCATAGTTTTTCCTCCTGATGCATCTCATTTTAATTTTAAACCAGGCATTATTCAACTTTTACCTTCTTTTCATGGCTTCGAATTGGAAAATCCATACTTGCATTTAAGGGAATTTGAAGAGGTCTAAAACACATATAATAATTTAAATTGTAGCATGAACACCATCAGATTAAAGCTTTTTCCTTTTTCATTAAAAGATAAAGCTAAAACATGGCTACAAAATTTGAGACCAGGATCTATTCGTGCTTGGGATGAAATGTGATTAGTACTTAAAAGTGCATTTTTATCATGGTTTTATATCATCATTTTGCACTTGAAGTATCAATAACTCCTTAACTAAAACATGTTTTATAATAATGTATCTAATAATATAAGATACCTATAATTTATGGTAAATGTCTATTGTTAATGCAGGCCTATCACATAAATGAAAGGATTGATTGATGAATTTAAGAATTGAAATTGAAAGGACAAAGAGATGGCTAAACTCCGAAAAGAGATGTCGGTGTAGTTCATACCGGAACACTGTTCGGTAATTGGATCATATCTGGAGTTGTAGATCTCAGATTTAGGTCCACTTTATATGGATGGAAAGGTAAGACATAGGCCTACAACTTTCATATAGAGCCCAAGATCTAAAAAGGCCATTTTCAAGTCCACATTATAGCAACAACAAAGAAGCAAGAAACTGTCCTCCAGCCCGAGCACTGTTTAGTATTTTGGCTATATCTGGAGTTCTAGAAGTCCAAATGAGCTTAATGTTTTACACCAGAAAGCTAAGACAATTGGCTACAACTTTCATGTTTGCAACTGGCTCCAATTGTGACGTTATCAATGACATTTTGGGCAGACAAGAGAAGATAAGGATTGTCACCAAGTCAAGAGTTGGCCACCCACTTATCAATTAGTCATCAAATCAATAGTTTCCAATTTTGGCCTATAAAAGGAGGTATTTGCCATGCATTTAGGCATCTTGGTTTCCAGATCAAGATCATGCTCTTGCTTTCTCTCTTTGTATTTTTTTTAATGTTTATGCTTTGCTTTCATTAATATTAAGTTTATGCTTTTCATTTCCTTTCCTTTACTTAGTTAGCTTTTATGTTCTTATTTTGTTTATTTATTTTTCTTTCTTTTATTATGTTTAGCTATGTTTATTATATGAAGGTGAAAATGTTACACTAATGGTGTAAGAATAAGTATAATGTAAATTTAATATGGACTTTAATGTTTGATACTAACATGTTTTATATTTGTTATCTTGTTTACTCTTTAATACTTTGCTTGTTAAATGACTAATCTTGATTTATGTTGTATAACACTTGGTACAACAAATGCTTGGCACTTTCATAGCCCATATTGTATGGTATAACCGATACCTGAGCTATGAAAGGAACTTGATTTGTTGTTAACATAAGTTATAATCATGAATGCTTGACGAGATTTACAAGTATTAGCATTAATTAAATAAGATGACTAATGTAATCATGTTAACAATCTATAATCCAATTGGAACCTTCTTTATATGTGGTTTCCAATTGAATAATAAGAGTTTATATTATACTTGTTTGACATACCATTAGTGGAATCTCTAACCTTGACAATTTTTATTATCATTGTTTAATCGTTACATTAATATTCCTTCTCTAAGTTCTCATCATCATTTTCTTCTTCTCTTTCTTTATTATTATTATTATTATTATTATTATTATTATTATTATTATTATTATTATTATTGACATTTGTTATTATTATTGCTTAATCCTTACATTAATATTTGATCTCCAAGTTCTCATCTAATACTACTACTACTAGTATTATTATTATTATTATTATTACTATTACTATTACTATTACTATTATTGTTATTACTACTACTACTACCACTAGTATTATTATTATTATTATTATTATAGTTATTGTTGTTATTGCTATTATTGTTGTTTATAATTGTTGTTTATAATTTGTACAATTAACCTCCTTGTGGTTCGACCCCGGTCTTGCCGGGTTATTTATTACTTCGACACTCCTGCACTTGGGAGAAGACATCAATCTTTTCGTCGTGTCAAGTTTTTGGCGCCGTTGCCGGGGAGGTAAGTTCTTGTATAAATTATAGTTTTTATTTTATTTTCTCTTTTCACTTTTCTTGTATATAACTTTGTTATTTTATTTTGTTTCTCCTTATTTTGTTTTCTTCCTACTTTTGGTTTCTTCTTCTTATTCCTACACGTGCATGAGAGTGTGGTCACGTACATCAAGTGGTAGACTTTGTAGGGTATCCTCATCATTTTCAGAAAATATGGCCGAAGAAGATAATCAATCACTTCATAATGAGAATAATGAGAATAACCGTGCTAGAACACTTAGAGACCACATGAATCCCACAAGAACAAGTGCACCATCATGCATAGTTTTTCCTCCCGATGCATCTCATTTTAATTTTAAACCAGGTATTATTCAACTTTTACCTTCTTTTCATGGTTTAGAATTGGAAAATCCATACTTGCATTTAAGAGAATTTGAGGAGGTCTGCAACACATATAATAATTTAAATTGTAGCATGAACACCATCAGATTAGAATTTGAGGAGGTCTGCAACATATATAATATTTTAAATTGTAGCATGAACATCATCAGATTAAAGCATGAACACCATCATGCATAGTTTTTCCTCCCGATGCATCTCATTTTAATTTTAAACTAGGTATTATTCAACTTTTACCTTCTTTTCATGGCTTAGAATTGGAAAATCCATACTTGCATTTACGAGAATTTGAGGAGGTCTGCAACATATATAATATTTTAAATTGTAGCATGAACATCATCAGATTAAAGCTTTTTCCTTTTTCATTAAAAGATAAAGCTAAAACATGGCTACAAAATTTAAGACCAGGATCCATTCGTGCTTGGGATGAAATGCAACAATAATTTTTGAAGAAGTTTTTCCCATCTCATAGAACAAATTCTTTCAAAAGACAAATCACCACTTTCACTCAAAAACCAGGAGAAACATTTTACCAATGTTGGGATAGGTATCGAGACTTGCTTAGTACTTGCCCTCATCATGGTTTTGAAACATGGAGATTGGTTTCACATTTTTATGAAGGGTTAACACCTAGAGATAGGCAAATGGTTGAATTCATGTGCAATGGAACTTTTGAAGATAAAGACCCTGATGAAGCAATGGAGTACTTAGACTTGTTAGCTGAAAATGCTCAAAATTGGGACACCGCGGGTACTTATGAGGCACCGAGTAAAACTCAACCTTATACATCTAGTGGAGGGATGTACAACCTTAGGGAAGATCATGACCTCTAAGCCAAGTTTGCATCTTTAGCTAGAAAAGTCGAGGCACTAGAATTGAAAAAGACTGGTCAATTAAAATCTATTGAAAACATTGTGTGTCAAATCTGTGAAACAAATGAACACTCAACCAACGATTGTCCAACCTTGCCTTCTTTTAAGGAATGTCTCCATAAACAAGCCTATGCTTTAAACAGTTTCCAAAGGGCCAACCACAACCCATACTCCCAAACATACAACCCTGGTTGGAGAAATCACCCAAATTTCAGTTGGAAGAGTGAGAACAATAATGCACAAACTTCACAACCACCATTTCAAGCACACCACAATTTCTAAAATTCTCATGGATATGCACCTCCTTATGCTCCACCTCCTAGAAGAAATCTTGAGAAAACATTGCATGCATTCATTGAAAAGCAAGAGATAATCAACACTCAACTTACTTAAAGCATAACAGATTTTAAAGACACTCTTGCAAAATTCACATCTGCTCTCAGTTTTCAAGAGCAAGGTAAGTTTCCATCTCAACCACAGCAAAATCTCAAGGGGCAATACGATGCAAATGCAAGTAGTCCTGGAAGTCAACACATGAATCAAGTCAAATCAGTCATCACTCTTCGCAGTGGTAAGGTTATTAAAAAACTCACTCTTGAACCTTGTGAGAAAGATGATGAGTCAATCTCTAAGGGTAAGGAAGGGGTTGAATCTGAATATTGCAAGGAAAAGACTGATTCCCTGCCAACATGATTAGTACTTAAAAGTGCATTTTTATCATGGTTTTATATCATCATTTTGCACTTGAAGTATCAATAACTCCTTAACCAAAACATATTTTATAATAATATATCTAATAATATAAGATACCTATAATTTGTGGTAAATGTCTATTTTTAATGCAGGTCTATCACTTAAATGAAAGGATTGATTGATGACTTGAAGAACTTAAATTGCAAGGATAAAGAGATGGCCAAACTTAGAAAAGAGATGTCGGTGCAATCCAAACCGGAACACTGTTCGGTAATTGGGTCATATCTAGAGCTATATATCTCAGATTTAGGTCCAATTTATATGGATGGAAAGGTAAGACATAGGCCTACAACTTTCATATGGAGCCCAAGATCTAAAAAGGCCATTATCAAGTCCAAATTGTAGCAACAACAAAGAAGCCCGAATCTGTCTTCCAGCCCGAGCACTGTTCGGTATTTTGGCCATATCTGGAGTTCTAGAAGTCCAAATGAGCTGAATGTTTTACACACGAAAGCTGAGACAATTACCTACAACTTTCATGTTTGCAACTGGCTCCAATTTTGACGTTATCAATGACGTTTTGGGCAGACAAGAGAAGATAAAGATTGTCACCAAGTCAAGAGTTGGCCACCCACTTATCAATTAGTCATCAAATCAATAGTTCCTAATTTTGGCCTATAAAAGGAGGCATTTGCCATGCATTTAGGCATCTTGGTGTTCAGATCAAGATCATGCTCTTCCTTTCTCTCTTTGTATTTTTTATGCTTTGTTTTCATTAATATTAAGTTTATGCCTTTCATTTCCTTGCCTTTACTTAGTTAACTTTTATGTTCTTATTTTGTTTATCTATTTTGCTTTCTTTCATTATGTCTAGCTAAGTTAGTTATGTCAAGGTGAAAAGGTTACACTAATGGTGTAAGAATAAGTATAATGTAAACTTAATATGGACTTTAATGTTTGATACTAACATGTTTTATATTTGTTATCTTGTTCACTCTTTAATACTTTGCTTGTTAAATGATTAATCTTGATTTATGTTGTATAACATTTGGTACAACAAATGCTTGGCACTTTCATAGCCCATAATGTATGGTATAACCGACACCTGAGCTATGAAAGGAACTTGATTTGTTGTTAACATAAGTTATAATCATGGATGCTTGACGAGATTTACAAGTATTAGCATTAATTGAATAAGATGACTAATGTAATCATGTTAACAATATATAATCTGATTGGAACCTCTTTTGTGTGTGGTTTCCAATTCAATAATAAAAATTTATACTATACTTGTTTGATATACCATTAGTGGAATCTCTAACCTTGACATTTGTTATTATTATTGTTTAATCCTTACATTAATTTTCCATCTCCAAGTTCTCATCATCTTTTTCTTTTTCTCTTTCTTTATTATTATTACTACTACTACTACTACTACTACTACTACTACTACTACTAGTATTATTATTATTATTATTATTATTATTATTATTATTGTTGTTGTTGTTGTTGTTGTTGTTGTTATTGTTATTGTTATTGTTGTTATTTATAATTTGTACAAATAACCTCCCTGTGGTTCGACCCCGGTCTTGCCGGGTTATTTATTACTTCGACACTCCTGCACTTGGGAGAAGACATCAATCTTTTAGTCGTGTCAAGTTTTTGGCGCCGTTGCCGGGGAGGTAAGTTCTTGTATAAATTATAGTATTTATTTTATTTTCTCTTTTCACTTTTCTTGTATATAACTTTGTTTCTTTTTTATTTTGTTTTCTTCCTCCTTCTTTTGCTTTCTTCTTCTTTTTTTATTTTATTTTATTCCTACACGTGCATGAGAGTGTGGTCACGTACATCAAGTGGTAGACTTTGTAGGGTATCCTCATCATTTTCAGAAAATATGGCTGAAGAAGATAATCAATCACTTCATAATGAAAATAATGAGAATAACCGTGCTAGAATACTTAGAGACCACATGAATCCCACAAGAACAAGTGCACCATCATGCATAATTTTTCCTCCCGATGCATCTCATTTTAATTTTAAACCAGGTATTATTCAACTTTTACCTTCTTTTCATGGTTTAGAATTGGAAAATCCATACTTGCATTTAAGGGAATTTGAGGAGGTGTGCAACACATATAATAATTTAAATTGTAGCATGAACACCATTAGATTAAAGCTTTTTCCTTTTTCATTAAAAAATAAAGCTAAAACATGGCTACAAAATTTGAGACCAGGATCCATTCGTGCTTGGGATGAAATGCAACAACAGTTTTTGAAGAAGTTTTTCCCATCTCATAGAACAAACTCTTTTAAGAGACAAATCACCACTTTCACTCAAAAACCAGGAGAAACATTTTATCAATGTTGGGATAGGTATCGAGACTTGCTTAGTACTTGCCCTCATCATGGTTTTGAAACATGGAGATTGGTTTCACATTTCTATGAAGGGTTAACACCTAAAGATAGGCAAATGGTTGAATTGATGTGCAATGGAACTTTTGAAGATAAAGACCCTGATGAAGCAATGGAGTACTTAGACTTGTTAGCTGAAAATGCTCAAAATTGGGACACTGCGGGTACATATGAGGCACCGAGTAAAACTCAACCTCATACATCTAGTGGAGGTATGTACAACCTTAGGGAAGATCATGACCTTCAAGCCAAATTTGCATCTTTAACTAGAAAAGTCGAGGCACTAGAATTGAAAAAGAGTGGTCAATTAAACTCTGTTGAAAACATTGTGTGTCAAATCTGTGAAACAAATGAACACTCAACCAATAACTGTCCAACCTTGCCTTCTTTTAAGAAATGTCTCCATGAACAAGCTCATGCTTTAAATAGTTTCCAAAGGCCCAACCATAACCCATACTCACAAACATACAATCCTGGTTGGAGAAATCACCTGAATTTCAGTTGGAAGAGTGACAATGCACAAACTTCACCACCACAGTTCCAAGCACACCATAATTTCCAAAATTATCATGGATATGCACCTCCTTATGCTTCATGTCCTACAAGAAAGTTTGAGGAAACTTTGTATGCATTCATTGAAAAGCAAGAGACAATCAACACTCAACTTGCTCAAAGTATGACAGATTTTAAAGATACTCTTGCAAAATTAACATCTGCTCTCAGTTTCCAAGAGAAAGGTAAGTTTCCATCTCAACCACAACAAAATCCTAAGGGGCAATACAATGCAAATGCAAGTAGTTCCAGAAGCCAACACATGGATCAAGTCAAATCAGTCACTACTCTACGCAGTGGTAAGGTTATTGAAAAACCCTCTCTTGAACCTTATGAGAAAGATGATGAGTCAATTTCTAAGGGAAATAAAGGGGTTGAATCTGAAAATTGCAAAGAAACGACAAATTCTCCGCCAGCACTTCCATTTTCTCATGCCATGACCAATCAGGAAGAAATTGAGGATGAAAAAGGCATCGAAAAGGTGATGCGAATCTTTTATCAAAAGTGACAACAAATTCGACACCCGACATCACACCAATCGATGATTACTTTCCTGATGAATCTCTACTTTCTCTTAATTCAATGCCTTGGTTTGCTAAAAATATCAATTTTCTTGCTTCAGGATTTTTGCCAACTCATTGGAGTATTGATGACAAAAGAAAATTTTTGATCAACAAGCAAAATTTTTATTGGGATGACCCTTACTTATTCAATTATTGTCCTGATCAAATATTTCAAAAATGCATTCTCGACAATGAGGTAAGTAATTTCATTAAATTTTGTTACTCTAAGGCATGTGGGGATCATTTCTCATCAAAAAAGAGGATTGTAGAAATCTTACAAAGTGAATTTTACTGGCCCATCATATTCAAGGAGTCAGATGCATTCCGCAAAAACTGTGAAAATTGTCAGAAGAGTCTTTAGATAATCTTCTATTGACTCTTAAGTCTCATCATAGTCGAGATAAGCATCGTGTAATTCATGACTTATAAGCCCATTTTCATAAAGAACATACTTGACTTAGTCTTGGGAATCTGACTAAAAAAGACCCTGTTTGCCAGTTTTTAAGAAAACTGGATGGGAAGCCTATCCCCGACCCATTGAGGGCGTTTAAGCCGTTCTTGGATGTAAAACCAAGGGAAGATGTGAGCCACAATCACAACTACCTATACATACACATGCTTGGTTTTGTTATTGTGTTTTGTTATTGTGTTTTGTTGTTTCTTATATTTGTTTCAGTGTGTTTCAGGTTTGTCGGTGTTCGTTATTTCAGGTGATATCTTCTATACTCTATCTTTCTACCTTAAAACATTGAGGACAATGTCTCGTTTTGGTTGGGGGGAGAGGGTAGTAGTTGATAAAAAAAAAATTGATTTTCATTTCATAAAGCATGTGCATAATTGTTGTTACTAGGATGGTAGAGTAAAGGAGCTCTTTTGTTAAAGTGACTCTTGAGACGCATCTTAGTAACCATTCTTAACAAGGTCTATTATAATACTTCCTGAAATATTCAGATTTACAAACTCTCGCATTGTTAACACTTAATTCTGCTCATATACTTATTTAACATGTATTCTTAAACCTTAATTTGCACACACACACTTTAACATATGATTGTGGGTTGCATATTGGATTATTACATTATTTATGTTCTTTTGTTAAAGGTAACAACTAAGGGAAAGGGATTGTATATTGTATATAATTAAAAAACAAAAACATGAAAAAAAAAGAAAAAAAAAGAAAAAAAAATGATGATAATAAAAATGTAGATAAGTTTGGTTTCGTAGCCTCCCTAACTTAAGCAATTAAGCCCGAAGGGGTGTTTTAACACCTAATACCCTAAAGTCAACTGACTTGGGAGCTATTGGCCCAACGCTTGTTACATGGGTTGAGGAGAAAAGCTTAAGGGAATCAAACATTGCACTATCTACATATCAGTATCTGCGACCCGAGTTACTAAGCTCGTAGGGGTGTCTTAACACCTAATGCCCTAAGACCAACTGGTCTAGGAGTCATTAGCCAAAAGCTCGTTACATGGGTTAAAGATGCATGGTGTTTTTAAATTATATGTACATATATTTAAAACAAAAAGAAGAAGAAAAAAGACAAAAATAATAATCCCAACCCAAGGAAGTTAACCTTAAACATTAGAACAAAAATTTTGTTTTCTTCCAAGAAAAGCCCCATAATTATGTGTTGATACATTGAGCACAAAAGAAAGGTTTACGAATATCTTGTTAAGATGTATTGAGCAGGTATATAAATTTAACGAGAGTTTGTTTATCTGGATAGATTAATGGAAGTTAAATGATGAATACCTTACTTTGTGGAATTTGCAAATTGTTTTTCTATTTTAACGCTTTGATTAGTAGGGACTAGTAATAAGCTAGTTGAGGGGTGTGATTAGTACTTAAAAGTGCATTTTTATCATGGTTTTATATCATCATTTTGCACTTGAAGTATCAATAACTCCTTAACTAAAGCATGTTTTATAATAAATGCAGGCCTATCAAATAAATGAAAGGATTGATTGATGACTTTAAGAACTTAAATTGCAAGGGTAAAGAGATGACCAAAATTAGAAAAGAGATGTAGGTGCAATCCAAACCGGAACACTGTTCGGTAATTGGGTCATATCTGGAGCTACAGATCTCAAATTTAGGTCCAATTTATATGGATGGAAAGGTAAGACATAGGCCTACAACTTTCATATGGAGCCCAAGATCTAAAAAGGCCATTATCAAGTCCAAATTGTAGCAACAACAAAGAAGCCCGAATCTGTCTTCCAGCCCAAGCACTGTTCGGTATTTTGGCCATATCTTGAGTTCTAGAAGTCCAAATGAGCTGAATGTTTTACACCGGAAAGCCGATACAATTGCCTACAACTTTCATGTTTGCAACTGGCTCTAATTTTGACGTTATCAATGACGTTTTGGGCAGACAAGAGAAGGTAAGGATTGTCACCAAGTCAAAAGTTGGCCACCCACTTATCAATTAGTCATCAAATCCACCCACTCATCAATTAGTCATCAAATCAATAGTTCCCAATTTTGGCCTATAAAAGGAGGCATTTGCCATGCATTTAGGCATCTTGGTTTCCAGATCAAGATCATGCTCTTCCTTTCTCTCTTTGTATTTTTTGTATTGCTTATGCTTTGCTTTCATTAATATCAACTTTATGTCTTTCAATTCCTTTCCTTTGCTTTGTTAACTCTTATCTTATTTATGTTCTTATTTTGTTTATTTATTTTTCTTTCTTTCATTATGTCTAGCTAAGTTTAATATGTCAAGGTGAAAAGGTTACACTAATGGTGTAAGAATAAGTATAGTGTAAACTTAATATGGACTTTAATGTTTGATACTAACATGTTTTGTATTTGTTATCTTGTTCACTCTTTAATACTTTGCTTGTTAAATGATTAATCTTGATTTATGTTGTATAACACTTGGTACAACAAATGCTTGGCACTTTCATAGCCCATAATGTATGGTATAACCGACACCTGAGCTATGAAAGGAACTTGATTTGTTGTTAACATAAGTTATAATCATGAATGCTTAACGAGATTTACAAGTACTAGCATTAATCGAATAAGATGACTAATGTAATCATGTTAACAATCTATAATCTGATTGGAACCTCCTTTGTGTGTGGTTTCCAATTGAATAATAAGAGTTTATACTATACTTGTTTGACATACTATTAGTGAAACCTCTAACCTTGACATTTGTTATTATTATTGTTTAATCCTTACATTAATTTTCCATCTCCAAGTTCTCATCATCATCTTCTTCTTCTCTTTCTTTATTATTATTATTATTATTATTATTATTATTATTGTCATTGTTGTTATTATTGTTATTACTATAATTATTGTTGTTGTACTATTGTCATTTATAATTTGTACAATTAACCTCCCTGTGGTTCGACACCAGTCTTGCTGGGTTATTTATTACTTCGACACTCCTGCACTTGGGAGAAGGCATCAATCTTTTTTAGTCGTGTCACTTCTTGTAAATCATTATCATTGCTAGGTTGCTTGCAAATGTTAAAAATATTCATCTCTAATGTCATGTTTCTAAATGATAGCTTTATTAATTAATCTATGCATTAGAAGTTGCATGAAACTGACGTACTAAAATAACAGGAAATGTATTACATTCTTCAACAGGTTGTGTGTCCAAGGCAATAAAATTCACAGGATAAATGAATTTATTGAATTGTACTAACACATGCTTAACTATTCCTCTAGGCACTTTTATATATCTATTAGCAAGTAAGAGAGTTACAGAAGTTATTTTTTACTCACCTAGATTGAGACTTTGAAAAACTGAATATAGAAGTAAATTCACACTAGCTCCAAGATCAATTAAAGCTTTTTCAATTCTATGCTCTTCAATAAAGTATGAAATTGTAAGAAAACTAGGGTCTTTATATTTTAAAGCATTATTGTTTTGAAGGATGACTCTTGTTTAGCTAAAAAGGTTTTCTTTTTCACATTCAGTTTTCTTTTCATAGTGCACAAATCTTTCAAAAATTTAGCATAAGAAGGTACTTATTTAATAGCATCTAACAAAGGTATATTGATCCTTACTTGTTTGAAAGTTTCAAAGATTTTAGAGTTGTGATTGACTTTCCTTTATTTGGTTATGATATGAGAAAATAAAAGTGCTGGTGGGATATTAGTCTTTTCTTTATAATGTTTAGATTCAACCTCTTCCTTACCATCAGAGTTTAACTCATCATCTTTCTCATAAGGATCAAGAATGAGTTTTTCAATAACCGTGCCACTGCGGAGAGTAATGACTTATTGGACTTAATCCATGTGTTAGGTTCTAGAACTACTTGCATATACATTGTATTACCCCTTAGGGTTTTTGCTATGATTGAAATGTAAACTTACCTTTTTCTTGAAAATTGAGAGTAGATGTGAGTTTTGCAAGAGCATCTTTTAGATCTGCCATAGTTTGAGTATTCTGAGTGTTGATGTCTCCTGCTTTTCAATAAATGCATGCAATGTTTCCTTAAGATTTCTTCTAAGAGGGAGAGCATAAGGAGGTGTATATCCATGAGAATTTTGAAAATTATGGTGTCTTGAAAAAGAGGCTGTGAAGTTTGTGTATTATTGTTATCACTCTTCCAATTAAAATTTAGGTGATTTCTCTAACCAGGATTGTATATTTGCGAGTAAGGGTTATGATTGGGCCTTTGAAAAATGTTTAAAGCATGAACTTGTTCATGAAGGCATTCCTTGAAAGAAGGCAAAGTTAGACAGTCATTGGTTGAGTGTTTATTGATTTCACAGATTTGACATACAATATCTTAAACAGATTTTAATTAACCACTCTTTTTCAATTCTAGTGCCTCAAATTTTCTAGCTAAATATACAAATTTAGCTTAAAGGTCATAATCTTCCCTAAGGTTGTATATACCTCTACTAGATATATGAGGTTGAATTTTATTTGGTGACTCATAAGTTCCTGTAGTGTCCTAATTTTGAGTATTTTCAGCTAGCAAGTCTAAGAACTCCATTGCTTCATTAGTGTTTTTATCTTTAAAAGTTCCATTGCACATCAATTCCACCATTTGTCTATCTTTAGGTGTTAACCCTTTATAATGATGTGAAACCAATCTCCATGTTTTAAAACCATGATAAGGGTAAATATTAAGCAAGTCTCAATACCTATTCCAACATTGGTAAAATATTTCTTCTGGCTTTTGATTGAAAGTAGTGATTTATCTTTTGAAAGAGTTTTGTTCTATGAGAAGGGAAAAACTTCTTTAAAAATTATTGTTGTATTTCATCCTAAGCACAAATGGATCCTGGTCTTAGATTTTGTAGCCATGTTTTAGATTTATCTTTTAATGAAAAAAGAAAAAGCTTTCATCTGATTGTGTTCATGCTATAATTTAAGTCTTTATAAATGTTATAGATCTCCTCAAATTTCATTAAACATAAGTATGGATTTTCTAAATCTAAGTCATGAAAAGAAGGTAAATGTTGAATAATGTCTAGCTTAAAATTAAAATGATATACATCAGGGGGGAAACTATGCATAATAGTTCATTTATTCTTGTGAGATTCATATGGTCTCTAAGTGTTCTAACTTGTTTATTCTCATTATAAAGTGATTGGTTATCTTCTTTAACCATATTTTTTTAAAATGATGAGGATACCCTACAAAGTGTACCATTTAATGTATGTAACCAAACCTTTATGCATGTTTAGGAAGAGAATAAAAGGAAGAAGAAAACAAAAGAAAAAGAAACAAAACAAAAGAAATAAAAGTTAGATAAAAGAAAAGTGAAAAGAGAAAATAAATAAATATTATAATTTACACAAGAATATAACTCTCGGCAACGGCTCCAAAAACTTGACATGACTAAAAGATTGATGTCTTCTCCCAAATGTAGGAGTGTCGAGTAATAAATAACCCGACAAGACTAAGGTCAAACCACATGGAGGTCAACTGCATAAATTATAAATAATAATAATAATGATGGTGGTGGTAGTGGTTTAAAGAGGACTTTGAGATGTAAGATTAATGTGAAAATTAACCAATTATAAAAATAATTGTCAAGGTTAAAGGATCCACTAATGATATTTCAAACAAGTATAGTATAAACTCTTTTTATTACTCAACTGGAAACCACGCATAAAGGAGGTTCCAATCGAATTATAAATTGTTAACATGATTACATTAGTTATCTTATTCAAGTAATGTCAATACTTGTAAATGTTGTCAGGTATTCATGATTATAACTTATGTTAACAACAAATCAAGTTTCTTTCATAGCATATATATCAGTTATACCATACAGTTGAGCTATGAAAGTATCAAGTACTTGTTGTTTCAAGGGTTATATGATTAGTACTTAAAAGTGCATTTTTATCATGGTTTTATATCATCATTTTGCACTTGAAGTATCAATAACTCATTAACTAAAGTATGATTTATAATAATTGATTAGTACTT
>NW_011500639.1:56445-61628 GCF_000495115.2 Populus euphratica | reverse complement strand
TATTGTTGTTGTTATTGTTGTTTTATAATTGTTGTTTATAATTTTTACAATTAACCTCCCTGTGGTTCGACCCCGGTCTTGCCGGGTTATTTATTACTTCGACACTCCTACACTTGGGAGAAGACATCAACCTTTTAGTCGTGTCATTATACAACATAAATCTAGAGCATCTCTTTTCTATAGAGTAGTCTCAAATCGAAGTTCTACAACTCCAGATATGACCCAATGACTGAACAATGTTCTAGTTTGGACTCAACTAGCGTCTATTTTCTAAGCTTAGTCCTCTCTTTGCGTTTTTACATTCAATAGTTAATCACATCAATCAATTCTTTGAATTGTGAGATGTACCTAGATTTAAAATGAGCATTTACCATAAATTAAAGCTATCTATGTATTATTAGACTTGTTATTATAAAACATACTTAAGTTAGAGAATTTAATAATACTTTAAGTGTAATATGATGATATAAAAAATCTTGAGTTACATTTAAGAGGAATTAGATGAGAAAAGAATTTACAACTTAGAAGAAAAAATATCATTCATCACGCATAAAAACATTTTAGTATAATGATAAATTACATTACATGCTTCAATTCTAATTATTATCTTTTATGTGCTACTATAAAATAATATACTTAACACTTAGAAATATTCAATCAAATCTAATTTGATAATTTTTCAAATAAATTTTTTTTATTTAACATAAATTTCGTGAAAAACATTTTTCAAAACTTAATAAGAAAATTAATCATATTAATTTTTTTATTAATGTCCTAAAATATTTTAGGATTAATTAAATAAAATTTTCCATCATGAAAAACTCTTATTATTTTAGAAAAAAACTATTTTCTAAATATTATTTAATTAAACCATTTAATTAATAAACTCTATTCCCATTAAGATATCATAAAACTCAAAAATTTAATTAAAAACTTTAATCCATTCCTAATCCTATTAGGAAAATTAATTCTATAATTAAAATAATTTAAGGTATAAAATCCAAATTTTATTTAATTTAAAACAATTTTTAATTAAATCCTAATCATATTAGAAAATTAATTTAATATGGGTTTCAATTAAAATAATATCAAAATTTTATTTGCAGGATTAAAAAAGCATAAAAAGGAAGGTAAAGGAGTATTTTACATTAAAATAAACCTTATGGTCATAACACAAAAGGGGAGAGGTAAAATATCCCAAAACCCTAAAACCATATTTTACATTAAAATAAACCCTATGGTCATAACACAAAAGAGGAGAGGTAAAATATCACAAAACTTCAAAACCATATATAGATTTCCCTTCTTCTTCCATGTGTTGTCGGCAAGGCACCTTGTCCTTGTCATCGGCATGCTTTCAAGCGGCAACACCAAGGTTGCTACTACCTTATGCAACCATTATGGTTGGCGTTGCCATCTACAGGAATGCGCAACACGGCTACACACACACACACACATACACATACATAAGTACCTTCATATAGTTTATGCTATACTCAATGTTTATCCCTTTATTATCTTGATTAAGATAACATGTAACAAGATCAAAACATAATATTTTCTATATAATATAACTTAGTGATTTCAATTCTAAAGATCACTTATATAACCATCACGTGAGCCTTTCCATGGACATCGATGATCTCTTCACATAGAAGTCTCATGTAGGTCAATTCAGTATAAATATCTTATAACAAACACCCACATTTTATTTCTAGGTATCTCTTATACTTCACCTTATGAGAACAATTGCTTCATTTTATAAAGGAAAGAACATAATATATACTAGTTTGAACCACTTTAATAAATGTCTAGTATTTAAATGAGCATCGACCATAAATGTTTTAGGAACAATACTTTAATGTAATAAGAATCCTATAATTATAATAACTTTATAATTTTCTTTGCAAAATATTTTTATCCCATAACCTTTATCTTTACTTTAGATTCATAAATCAAATATCATATGAATATTAAACCTAAATTAAGCCTTTATTAATAATAAATATGTATTTATATGAATATAATAGTGTCATGTGTAACTAACCAATTGACGACAAGGTATATTAAACTAACAACCCTATTAATGAATTTGAAGATTGTTTTGTATCATTTTCATTTTATTTTCTACTTTTTTTTGTAATTTTATTTTGAAACAAGATGTAAAAATGAAATCTTATTCCTTTTGATTATATATATTTTTTTAAATAAAATTCACAACAAGTTTTGAAAGCTTCTAAAAACCTAAAATGAAGTTTTCAAAACTTGATTTTTACATAGCCATTATATATTTTGGGAGTGAGGTTGGGTTTAATAGTTGGGATATGAATGTGGATCATGTTGAAGGTTTAAATAGAGATCTGTTAAGGTGTCCAAGATTTAGGTTAGAACCATATTTAAGGTACCTAGATTGAAGCTAAGACATGATGGAGGATGGTTAAGGCTTGAGCAAGACTTGGCCCAAAACACTTGAGATCCTATCCAAGATCTGCTTTAGAGTGACCAATAATTGGTTATGAACCTAGAATAAGGTGTATGACAGTTGGTTTGAGGCACTCGAGATTTAGTTTAGGACTATATCTAGTTCATTTATGGGTTAGTCCAAGACCTAATCTTGGATGTCTAACAGTGGGATTAAGGCACCCAAGGTTTAAGTTGTGACTAATGCTAGGGTTTGGTGTATCAAGGGTTAAAGTTTGGTTTTCCAAAGAATGGTTCAAGTTCAGGTTTGAGGTATTGAGGGGTTTTTATTGTTAGTTCATGATTAGATCCAAGGTGCCTAAAGGCCTGAGAGTTAGTCTAAAATGCACAGGGTTCTGGTTAGGACCTGGGTTAAGACAAAGACCTAATCTAGATCATTTAATTTTTATAAGAAAAGTGAATTTAGGAGGCTCTAGGTTTGTTTTAAAACTAGGCAAGAGAACAAGATCAAATCTGGATAACTTAAAGTTAAGGAGAAGACTAAGTCCACTATGTTGGGTTTCTCAAAACATATATACATAATGGAAACTGTAAATTTAAAATTGCTTAGGTATCCTAAATGATATGGTTTAGCCATGGATTTGTCATGAAAAGGCTTTCAATTTTGTGTTTGGGTTTGATGTGGAGGCCATTCGACCAAGATTGTGTTTTTCCTTGAAATTTAGCTTGTGTTCCATTTAGCTGTGATAGGCTTTTGGCATGGGATGGTTTTAGTTAGCCTTAGTTTGTGCATGATAATACGTTTGATCCAATCTTTTTAATAGTTCATTCATTTAAGTCAGTTCACCCATTTATAAGTCTAATTTGGATAGGAAAGTAGGTTTGTTAGATGATTATATCAAGTATGATTTGGAGAATATTTAACAACAGAGGATGAAATTTCATAGTCATATAAAGAAACTAAATGGGGCTATCAGATTTGAATCCTAGATTTGGAAGGATTATGTAATGCTAAAGATTTAATTCTCTTAGTTAAGGAAGAAAAGTGATCGGTGGCTACAAGGAAAATTAATTTCTGATAATGTTTTCCATGTTCTTAAGGGAAATCCTAGGTCTACAAGAAAAGAAGACTTCAACAATTAAATTCCTATTTAGATTAGATTTCCTAACATCTAAAGGACTTTAAAAGTTGGTTATGCAATCTTAGAGTATTTAGGAAGGTGATCTCAGCTAAAAGTTATTTAAGCTAGGGGAATTAAAATATTTTATCTTGTTTTTCTTCTATTATATGTGACATCAACAAACTAATGTCCAAACTTGTTGTTTTCAATATTATTTTTATGTTTGAGCTTAATTAATACTTTAGTTTTCAAAAAATATCTAGAGCTTGTTTGGATCAGGGTTTAAGCTTATTAGCAAAGATTTCGAGTCAATTTTTATAACTGAGTTAATTCAGCCTACAAGGATAGATCCATTAGGTTTACTTTCTTAGAACTATTTAAACAAAGTAAAGCCTATTTTAAAAAAAAAAAAAACTTTTTTAATGAATAATATTTCTGAACATTTCAGTTTTAACACGTGAGAGAGATTTTTGTATTCTTTGGTTCTTGAACAAACTAAATTTGACTTATCAAAAATTAACTGGCTTCATGATATTATTTGACTTCATTCCAATAGTGTTAGTTCTGATTGTGCATCAAAAGTATCATTAAGTCTCTTATTTTACATATGTATTTATTGTTTTTATTTGGGTTTTTTATAATAATTAATGTGCTTTTTACTAATGAAATTTCTTTTAACATTTCGATTGGTTTTTAAAGCTTAAACGGATTATGTCAGAAAATTTAATGTTGGAATTCAGAACAAATAATTGAAGAGAAATTCAGTTAAAGTTTGTAAATCTTAGTTCAAATAAGTGCTTCAAACTTTCCCTAAAAAATCAATTATATTCCAATCCTAAAAAAGATTATCATATGATCTATTTCAACCCAAACTTGCCTTATATTATGTGCAAACTTCAACAATCAAACACTCAAGGTTTGAATGTCAATCTTAGCCCAAATAATAGGTACATTTGTATTCTTATATGATGTTTAAATTCAGCCCCAAATTAGCCTTCAAATCAGCCCAAACACAATCGATGATCTTACATGTCCACACAACAAATAACAATTAATTTATTTTGGGTAATCCATTGATCCAAAAGAGCAGGCACATGAATGGAAGGTTGGAGGGGACATTGTTATATTATTTTGGGTCAAAAAGAAGAAAGAGACAACTAATAAAGGAGTAAGAAAAACATGCACCAAAGTGGTTTTTAAGTTGGCTTGATTTAATTTTTCAGAACACCTTTCAGTTTTTTTCCTATAACTTTTGACTTAGGTGTCCAAATGAGCTATTTTTTAATGACCTGAAAGGTGACATAATTGTCTATAAATATGTCTCCAATAGCCAACCCCAGAAAAGGCTTTTAGGAGGGTCGAAATTACTGTCCAAAGTTAGCATCATATTAGTTTTCGAATTTTTACTGAAATTGTGTTGTGTTCTTCTTTGTAGATTTTAGTTCTTTAGTTTGTAAAACTTATTATTTCAGTTTGATTTAAATTATTTCATGTTTATTAAAGTGTTCTTATATATAATCATGGTTGGTGACACGACGAAAAGATTGATGTCTTCTCCCAAGTGCAGGAGTGTCGAAGTAATAAATAACCCGGCAAGACCGGGGTCGAACCACAGGGAGGTTAATTATACAAATTATAAAC
>NW_011500639.1:45608-55491 GCF_000495115.2 Populus euphratica | reverse complement strand
TACTACTACTACTAGTATTATTAGTATTATTATTGCTACTATTATTATTGTTGTTGTTATTGTTACTATTGTTGTTGTTTATAATTGTTGTTTATAATTTGTACAATTAACCTCCCTGTGGTTCGACCCTAATCTTGTCGGGTTATTATTACTTCGACACTCCTGCACTTGGGAGAAGATATCAATTTTTTAGTCGTGTCAGCATTCATTGATTCTCTTTAATAATCATGACTTGTGCTTATGTCAACTTTACACTCATATATCTATTTTGATAATTATAGTTTGCACTTTACATCAACCACGATCATTTATTTGTTTATTTCATTTAAAAATTGATAGGTAAGCCTCTTCCCCCTTTTTATTTTACTCAATATGTCTGCACATTCATATAAGTTTATATTCCAATAACACAAACTCTTGGACCCTCTTCAAATTATCCAAACACAGTTTTTTTTAATAAAAAAATCATTCCTTGACTTTCTATCATTTTGATCAATTTATCTTTACTTTTAAACCCACATCATTATGTTTAACTCGATACCACTTTATAACCCCCCACCTTTATGGTAAATTATTTTTCAAATCATAGTTCCCAATATAATGGCTAAATAGTTTACAAATCATAGTCCCCACCATTACAACCAACTAATTCTTTTAAAAAAATAATCCTCACTTATGTGACTGACTTCTTTTTAACTTTTCAGAGTCCTTTTAAAAATAGTCATCATAAATATATAAATAAATCTTAACAAAAGCATTTCTTTAAATAACAAAGTAAGGTGATAGGTATCTACTTGGCACTCTAGTAGTATATACTCCCTCGATTGCTAGTCCAACCTTAAATGTCTCTCATAATATTTTTTTTAAGGCTTTAACAATTTAGTACTCAAATTATTTCGACCTGTTGATCAAATTTATTTAAATAGATCATCGTCCTTTTTCCCACTACAAATTTGTATCTTAATACAATTTAATATTTTCTCATATTATCAACTTGCATTTATCATACAATTTCATATACATGGTATATATTAAATCCAAACCATTTTCTTTTTCAAAAACTCTCAAATTTGTATCTCAATACAGTTTCATATTTTCTCGTATTATCAACTTGCATTTATCATACAATTTCATATACATGAAATGTATTAAATCCAAATCATTTTCTTTTTCAAAAACTCTCATACACCTATCATTTTCACCAAATATATCATTTTATTTTATTTTGAATGATTAAATCTATTCATTTATGTAAACATCTAATTATATCATTTTTTACTTACTAATGTATCCATTTCATTCAAGCATTCATCATCCAATTTTCATTATTCAATCTTTGTATTTAAGTATTTCATTGACAAATTATATATTCCATTTTAATGTCTTATTCTTTTCATCAAAATTTTTCAATATATGACATTTCATCAACCCTTTCTAATGTCTAAAATACATAAACATTTCCAAAGTCTAACAATTCATCAATACTTTCCAATGTCTAACTTTCATCATCAATTTTCAATGTCTAACAATACATCAATACTTTCCAATATCTAAACTTTCACCAAACACATGGTGAGCATTCCATTTAAATCATCTTTTACATTAAATTTAACCATTCCAAAACACCATAACAAGGATTCAAACATATCATCACCAATTTATAATTATAACAATTAAATTTAAACATACAAATTAACATCATCATATCCAACTTAATTAAACTTCCACATTTTTAGCATTCTAAAATATAATTATAACAACTAGACTTTTTGAGCAATCAACATTATAATGTTGACATTCAATCTTAAACATTTCTAACATCATTGAAATAGCAAAACTAATACAATTTAATCATATTTCCAATTTCCCTCAAATTACCTAATCATGGTTAGCCATGAATTTTCCATAATTAGTTTTAAATTTCTCCATTTAAGATTGTTTTGCATAGGATTATGATTACATACCTAGTTTAGACAGAAGTTCCATCAAATATCCTTTACCAATCAAGCTAGCTTTAATCCACACAATTACCTTTATGAAGTAAGGCTTTACACTTGATTGATGATGTAAAGGGGGAAATTGGATTGGCTCTTAAAAGCTGGATTTATTAAGCTAATAAGATACATTAACAAGATATCTAACATAGTGTCAGTACTGAAAAAAATGGAAAACTGAGGCTACGCATAGATTTTACACACCTGAGTTTTACAACTTTAAAGGATGAATATCTAATACCAATGACTAATATATCGATCTTTGTAGCATTTGGCAATGAAAAGTCAGCTTCGTGGATTTCCACTCTAGGTATAACTAGATCTTCATTATAGAAAAAGATGTTTTCATTAGTATATTCAAATGTTCTATTTCATTAGGGATATATGATTAATGATTAAAATTGTATTTTTATCAATGTTTTATATCATCATTTTGCACTTGAAGTATCAATAACTCTTTAATTTAAGCATATTTTATAATAACAAGTCTGATAATATAAGATAACTTTAATTTATGGTAAATGCTTATTTTAAATGCAGACATATCTCACAGTTCAAAACATTAATTGATACGATTAACTATTAAAAGTGAAAAGACAAAGAAAAGGCTAAGTTTAGAAAATAAATGCTGATTTAGTCCAAACTGGAACACTGTTCAGTCATTGGGTCATATCTGGAGGCGTAGAACTTGGATTTAGGTCTGCTTTATATGGATGGAAAGCTAAGAATAGGCCTAAAACTTTTATAGGAGTCTAAGATTCAAAAAGGTTATTTTCAAGTTCAAATTTTAACAACAACAAAAAATTATGAATCTGTCCTGCAGGCCAGACACTGTTCAATGTTCAGCCCATATCTCGAGTTCTAGAAGTCTAAATGACCTTTTTTTTTTAGGTTGAAAAGCTAAGACAATTTTCTATAACTTTCATGAATACAAGCTGCTCAAATTCTAATTTTAGTAATGACGTTTTGTTTAGACAAGAAGATAAGGATTGTCACTAAGTCAAGATGTGGCCACCCACTCAATAATTAGTCAACAAATCAATAGTTCTAAATTTTGGCCTATAAAAGAAGATATTTGTCATGTATTTAGGCATCTTAGTTTTCAGATCAAGATCATGCTCTTTATTTCTTTCTTTATATTTTTGTAATGTTTAAGTTTTATTTCATGTTATATTTTTCATAATCTCTTGTTTATGATTTTCATTTTCTTTACTATACTTATGTTCTTATGTTATTTATTTATATTTCTCTTCTTTATTATGTTTAGCTAAGTTTATTATGTCAAGGTAAAAAGGTTTTACTAATGGTGTTAAGATAAGTATAATATAAACTCAATATAGATGTCAATGCTTATATCCTAAATAACTTGCTATTAATATGTCTTAACTTTTTATTTTAATTATTTATACCTTGCTTGTCAAATGGATAAACTAGATTTGTGTTGTATAATACTTGGTACAATAAATACTTGTTACTTTCATAGCCAACTCTATGGTATAACCTACACATGTGCTATAAAAGGAACTTAATTTGTTGTTAACATAAGTTCGCATTATGAATTCCTGACAATATTTAAAAGTTTGGTGTTACTTAAATAAGATAATTAATATGACCATTTTAATAATTTATAATGAGTTATTAATGACAAATCATCCGATTAAAACCTCCATTGTGTATGGTTTCTAGTTAAGCAATAAAAAGAGTTTATATTATATTTATTTTTCGTACCATTAGTGGATCTTCTAACCTTAATATTTGTTTTTATCATTGTTTAATCTTCATATTAATTTTACATTTAAAAGTCCTCTTTAATTTATTAGCACCACCACCACCACCACCACCACCATCATTATTATTATATAGTTAACCTCCCTATGGTTCGATCTTGATCTTGCCGGGTTATTTGTTATTTCAACACTCTTACACTTAGGAGAAGACATCAATCTTTTAGCCGTGTTAATATATGAATAAGTGCTAATTTTGTTTAGGTTGAAAAATATTGGTGCAACATAACAAATAACAATGAATTTGATGTTCTATGATATGAGTAATCATATTATATTGAAGATCTTATGGTGAAGTCAAAATCCAAATCTACCCACTTAGATGAAATATATGTTACCTTTGAGTAATGATGATGCTTAATGATTAGTACTTAAAAGTGCATTTTTATCATGGTTTTATATCATCATTATACACAGATATCAGTTATTGTGGGAAACTGAAAGAACCGACTTAAGTCACGGAGTACCGTTATCCACCCTTTGACTGAGTTGAGAGAAACTAGCAAAAATCACTCAAAAAGAAAAGAAAAATCAATTTTTATATACAGGATCACCCAATTCAATAGAGTCATGTTCAACTGAAAAATTGTCAAAGTAAACATTCAGACGATGCCCATTTACCTTGAAAACATTGTCATTCTTTGGATTCTCGATGTCATAGGCCCCATATGGATACACATGTTTCACAATAAAAGGACCGCTCCATCTTGATCTTAATTTTCCAAGAAATAAATGCAGTCGAGAATTATAAAGCAAGTCTTTTTGACCAACATTAAATGTTTTTCTTAGTATTTTCTTGTCATGAAACTCTTTAATTCTTGCTTTATGAATTCTTGAATTTTCATATGCATCATTTCTTATTTCCTCAAGCTCATTTATTTGTAATTTTTACAGTTGACTAGCATCATCCAGATTTGAATTGAAAACTTTAATAGCCAAATAAGCTTTATGTTCAAGTTCCACAGGCAAGTGACAAGGTTTTGCATAGACTAGTCTATAAGGTGACATACCTAATGATGTTTTACAAGCAGTTTGATAAGCCCAAAGTGCATCATTAAGTCTTAAAGACCAGTCTTTCCTATTAGGGTTCACTGTTTTCTCCAAAATATGTTTGATCTCCCTATTAGCAAGCTCTACTTGTCCACTTGTTTGAGGGTGATAAGGGGTGGCAACTTTGTGTGTGATTCCATATTTCTTTAATAAAGACTCAAATGGCTTGTTGCAGAAATGTGTTCCACCATCACTTATTATGGCTCGAGGGACTCCAAATCAACTCAAAATATTTTCTTTCAAAAACTTTATCACTGTTTTGTGATCATTGTTTCGACTTGGAATTGCCTCTATCCATTTTGAAACATAATTTACTGCAACTAATATGTATAAGAAACCAAATGATGGAGGGAATGAACCCATGAAATCTATACCCCAGTACTCAAAGATCTCAATGACAATAATAGGATTTAAAGGCATCATGTGACGTTTTGAAATAGATCCCAACTTTTGACAATTTTCACAAGACTTGTAAAATACATGTGAGTCTTTGAACATGGTGGGCCAATAAAATCCACTTTGTAAGATTTTTGCAGTTGTCTTTCTTGACGGGGAAATGGCCCCCACATGCCTCAGAATGATAAAATTTAATGACACTACTTACCTCATTGTCAGGAATGCATCTTCGAAATATTTGATCCGGACAATATTTGAATAAATAAGGATCATCCCAATAAAAGTTCTTCACTTCGTTCAAGAACTTTATTTTATCTTGGGTACTCCAATGAGCTGGCAATTGTCCTGAAACAAGAAAATTGACAATATTAGCAAACCAAGGCATTGTAGAGACAGAAAGTAAAGATTCATCGGGAAAGTAGTCATCGATTGGTGTGATGTCAGTTTTTGAATCTGTTGTCAATCTTGACAAGTGATCTGCAACAACATTTTCGCTGCCTTTCTTATTTTTTATTGTGATATCAAATTCTTGAAGTAATAAAATCCACCGCACCAATTTAGCCTTAAAATCTTTCTTAGAAAGAAGATATTTCAATGCTGCATGATCACTAAAAACAACAACAGGTGAGCCAACAAGATAAGATCTGAATTTTTCACATGCAAATACTACTGCAAGTAATTCCTTTTCAGTGGTGGTATAATTCATTTGAGCACTATTTAAAGTTTTACTTGCATAGTAAATTACACAAGGTTTCTTATCTTTTCTTTATCCCAAAATAGCACCTACGACATAATCACTAGCATCACACATTATTTCAAAAGGTAATGACCAATCGGGAGGTTGAATGATAGGAGCACAAGTAAGCAAGTTTTTAAGTTTAACAAAGGCTTCTTCACAATGTTCAGTCCATTCAAAAATAGTATCCTTTGTTAGAAGGTTACTTAAAGGCTTAGATATTACACTAAAATCTTTGATGAACCTTCTATAAAAACTAGCATGTCCTAGGAATGATCTAACGTCTTTAAGAGATTTTGGTGTTGGCAAGTTTACAATTAACTCGATTTTAGATTTGTCAACCTCAATTCCTTTTGATGAAACAATGTGACCAAGTACAATGCCGTTTGTTACCATAAAATGACATTTTTCCCAATTCAGCATAAGATTCTTCTCTTCACACCTGGTCAAAACCTTTTCTAAGTTAGTCAAACAATCATCAAATGAATCGCCAAAAACAGAAAAATCATCCATGAAAATCTCAAGAAAATGTTCAACCATATCACTAAATATACTAAGCATGCATCTTTGAAATGTGGCTGGTGCATTATATAATCCAAAAGGCATCCTACGATATGCAAAAGTACCAAATGGACATGTGAAAGTAGTCTTCTCTTAATCTTCCAATGCAATTTCAATTTGGTTGTAACCCGAATAGTCATCTAGGAAACAATAAAATTCATGACCTGCAACTCTTTCTAGGATTTGATCCATGAAAGGTAAAGAAAAATGATCTTTTCTAGTCATTGAATTAAGTTTCCTATAGTCAATGCAGATGCGCCAACCAGTAACAGTTCTAGTAGGAATTAACTCATTGTTCTCATTTGTTATCACAGTGACTCCGGACTTCTTGGGTAAGACTTACCTATTTGCTATCAGAAATAAGATAAATGATTTCATTATCTAAAAGCTTAATGACTTCATTTTTCACTACTTCTTTCATATTAGGATTTAGCCTTCGTTGCATTTCTCTAAAGGGTTTAGCATTTTCCTCTAAATAAATTCTATGTGTACAAATCAAAGGACTAATTCCTTTTATATCAGCTATGGTCCATCCTAATGCATTTTTGTGCATTTTCAGAGTTTGTAATAACTTACCTTCTTGATGTGCATTAAGTTTGGAAGAGATTATTACCGGAAAAGTTTCATTTTCTCCCAAAAATGAGTATTTGAGATTGGATGGCAACGACTTCAAATCAGGTTTTGGTCATTGAACATTTGAAAGGTATGGACATAATTGATCGTGGTGGCAATTCCTCAATTTGTGGCCTCCAATTACTTATCTTTGATTTTTCCTAAAAATAAATCATTTGCAAATCATCAGATTCATCAATCTCAATTTCACTGGAAGTGGTTGGAAATTGATCATGAATTAATTTTTCAGTAAAGTCCATTTCCTGTAAATCATTATCATCTCTAGGTTGCTTGCAAATGTTGAAAATATTCATCTCCAATGTCGTGTTTCCAAATGATAGCTTCATCAGTCCATTCCTACAATTAATCAATGCATTAGAAGTTGCAAGAAATGGACGTCCTAAAATAATAGGAAATGAATTACATACTTCAACAGGTTGTGTGTCCAAGATAATAAAATCCACATGATAAATGAATTTATCGACTTGTACTAACACATCTTCAATTATTCCTCTAGGCACTTTTATAGATCTATCGGCAAGTAAAAGAGTTATAGAAGTTGGTTTTAACTCACCTAGATTAAGACTTTGAAAAACTGAATATGGAAGTAAATTCACACTAGCTCCAAGATCAAGTAAGGCTCTTTCAATTTTATGCTCTCCAATAAAGCAAGAAATTGTAGGACAACCAGGGTCTTTATATTTCAAAGCATTATTATTCTGAAGAACAGCACTTACTTGTTTGGCTAAAAAGGCTTTCTTTTTCACATTCAGTTTCCTCTTCACAGTGCATAGATCTTTCAAAAATTTAGCATAGGAAGGAACCTGTTTAATAGCATCCAGCAAAGGTATATTGATCCTTACCTGTTTGAAAATTTCAAAAATTTCAGAGTTATGATTGACTTTTCTTTGTTTGGTCATGGCTTGAGAAAATGGAAGTGGTGGCGGAGAATCAGTCGTTTCTTTGCAATTTTCAGATTCAACCCCTTCCTTACCCTCAGAGATTGACTCATCATCTTTCTCATAAGGTTCAATAGAGGATTTTTCAATAACCTTACCACTGCTCAGAGTAGTGACTGATTTGACTTGATCCACTTATCTTTCTCTTGGAAACTAAGAGCAGATGTCAATTTTGCAAGAGTATCTTTAAAATTTGTCATGTTTTCAGCAAGTTGAGTATTGATTGTCTCTTGCTTTTCAATGAATGCATGCAATGTTTCCTCAAGATTTCTTCTAAGAGGTGGAGCGTAAGGAGGTGCATATCCATGAGAATTTTAGAAATTGTGGTGTGCTTGAAACGGTGGTTATGAAGTTTGTGCATTGTTGTTCTCACTCTTCCAACTAAAATTTGGGTGATTTCTCCACCCAGGATTATATGTTTGTGAGTATGGGTTGTGGTTGGCCCTTTGGAAACTGTTTAAAGCATGGGCTTGTTCATGGAGACATTCCTTAAAAGAAGGCAAGGTTGGACAGTTACTAGTTGAGTGTTCATTTGTTTCACATATTTGACATGCAATGTTTTCAACAAATTTTAATTGACCACTCTTTTTCAATTCTAGTGCCTCGACTTTTCTAGCTAAAGATGTAAACTTAGCTTGAAGGTCATGATCTTCCCTAAGGTTGTACATACCTCTACTAGATGTATGAGGTTGAGTTTTACTTGGTGTCTCATAAGTACCCACGGTGTCCTAATTTTGAGCATTTTCAGCTAACAAGTCTAAGTACTCCATTGCTTCATCAAGGTCTTTATCTTCAAAAGTTTCATTGCACATCAATTCAACCATTTGCCTATCTCTAGGTGTTAACCCTTCATAAAAATGTGAAATCAATCTCCATGTTTTAAAACCATGATGAGGGCAAGTACTAAGCAAGTCTCGATACCTATCCCAACGTTGGTAAAATGTTTCACCTGGTTTTTGAGTGAAAGTGGTGATTTGTCTTTTGAAAGAGTTTGTTCTATGAGATGGGAAAAACTTTTTTAAAAAGTGTTGTTGCATTTCATCCCAACCACGAATGGATCCTGGTCTTAAATTTTGTAGCCATGTTTTAGCTTTATCTTTTAATGAAAAAGGAAAAAGCTTTAATCTGATGGTGTTCATGCTACAATTTAAATTATTATATGTGTTGCAGACCTCCTCAAATTCCCTTAAATGCAAGTATGGATTTTCCAATTCTAAGCCATGAAAAAAAGGTAAAAGTTGAATAATGCCTGGCTTAAAATTAAAATGAGATGCATCGGGAGGAAAAACTATGCCTGATGATGCACTTGTTCTTGTGGGATTCATGTGGTCTCTAAGTGTTCTAGCACGATTATTCTCATTATTCTCATTTTGAAGTGATTGATTATCTTCTTCGGCCATATTTTTTGAAAATGATAAGGATACCCTACAAAGTCTACCACTTGATGTACGTGACCACACTCTCATGCACGTGTAGGAACAGAATAAAAAGAAGAAGAAAACAAAAGAAGAAGAAACAAGAGAAAAGAAACAAAGTTATATACAAGAAAAGTAAAAAAAGAAAATAAAATAACTACTATAATTTATACAAGAACTTACCTCCCCAGCAACGGCGCCAAAAACTTGACACGACTAAAAGATTGATGTCTTCTCCCAAGTGCAGGAGTGTCGAAGTAATAAATAACCCGGCAAGACCGGGGTCGAACCACAGGGAGGTTAATTGTACAAATTATAAACAACAATAATAGTAATAACGATAACAATAATAATAATAATAATAATAATAATAATA
>NW_011500639.1:40233-45412 GCF_000495115.2 Populus euphratica | reverse complement strand
AAGACCAGGGTCGAACCATATGGAGGTTAATTGTACAAATTATAAACAACAATTATAAACAACAACAATAGTAACAACAACAACAACAATAATAATAGTAGCGATAATAATACTAATAATAATACTAGTAGTAGTAGTAGTAGTAGCAGTAGTAGTAGTAGTAGTAGTAGTAGTAGTAGTAGTAGTAGTAGTAGTAGTAGTAGTAGTAGTAGTAGTAGTAGTAGTAGTAGTAGTAGTAGTAGTAGTAGTAGTAGTAGTAGTAGTAGTAGTAGTAGTAGTAGTAGTAGTAGTAGTAGTAGTAGTAGTAGTAGTAGTAGTAGTAGTAGTAGTAGTAGTAGTAGTAGTAGTAGTAGTAGTAGTAGTAGTAGTAGTAGTAGTAGTAGTAGTAGTAGTAGTAGTAGTAGTAGTAGTAGTAGTAGTAGTAGTAGAATAAAGAAAAAGGAGGAGAAGAAGAAGAAAAAGAAGATGATGAGAACTTTGAGATGGAATATTAATGTAAGGATTAAACATTGATAATAACAATGTCAAGGTTAGAGATTCAACTAATGGTATGTCAAATAAGTATAGTATAAACTCTTATTATTCAATTGGAAACCATACACAAAGGAGGTTCCAATCATATTATAGATTGTTAGCATGATTACATTAGTCATCTTATTCAATTAATGCTAATACTTGTAAATCTCGTCAAGCATTCATGATTATAACTTATGTTAACAACAAATCAAGTTCCTTTCATAGCTCAGGTGTCGGTTATACCATACATTATGGGCTATGAAAGTGCCAAGCATTTGTTGTACCAAGTGTTATACAACATAAATCAAGATTAGTCATTTAACAAGCAAAGTATTAAAGGGTGAACAAGATAACAAATATAAAACATGTTAGTATCAAACATTAAGGTCCATATTAAGTTTACATTATACTTATTCTTACACCATTAGTGTAACCTTTTCACCTTGACATAACTAACTTAGCTAGACATAATGAAAGAAAGAAAAATAAATAAACAAAATAAGAACATAAATAAGATAAGAATTAACAAAGCAAAGGAAAGGAAATGAAACGCATAAACTTGATATTAATGAAAGCAAAGCATAAACATTACAAAAAATACAAAGAGAGAAAGGAAGAGCATGATCTTGATCTGGAAACCAAGATGCCTAAATGCATGGCAAATGCCTCCTTTTATAGGCCAAAATTGGGAACTATTGATTTGATGACTAATTGATAAGTGGGTGACCAACTTTTGACTTGGTGACAATCCTTATCTTCTCTTGTCTGCCCAAAACGTCATTGATAACGTTAAAATTGGAGATACTCGAAAACATGAAAGTTGTAGGTAATTGTCTCAGATTTCTTGTGTAAACAATTGGCTCATTTGGACTTCTAGAACTCTAGATATGGCCAAAATACTGAACAGTGCGTGGGTTGGTGGACAGAATCGGGCTTCTTTGTTGTTGCTACAATTTGGACTTGAAAATGCCCTTGTTAGATCTTGGGCTCCATATGAAAGTTGTAGGCCTATGTCTTACCTTTCCATCCATATAAATTGGACCTAAATCTGAGATCTGTAGCTCCAGATATGACCCAATTACCGAACAGTGTTCCGGTTTGGATTGCACCGACATCTCTTTTCTAAGTTTGGCCATCTTTTTATCCTTGCAATTTAAGTTCTTCAAGTTATCAATCAATCCTTTCATTTATGTGATAGGCCTGCATTAAAAATAGACATTTATCACAAATTAAAGGTATCTTATATTATTAGATATTAAAGAAAGAGAAGAAGAAGAAGATGATGATGATGAGAACTTAGAGATGAAATATTAATGTAAGGATTAAGCAATAATAATAACAAATGTCAAGGTTAGAGGTTCCACTAATGGTATATCAAACAAGTATAGTATAAACTCTTATTATTGAATTGGAAACCACACACGAAGGAGGTTCCAATCAGATTATATATTGTTAACATGATTACATTATTCATCTTATTCAATTAATGCTAATACTTGTAATTCTTTTAAGTACTAATCAATTATAACTTATATTAACAACAAATCAAGTTCCTTTCATAGCTTAGGTGTCGGTTATACCATACAGTATGGGCTATGAGAGTGCCAAGTATTTGTTGTACCAAGTGTTATACAACATAAATCAAGATTAGTCATTTAACAAGTAAAGTATTAAAGAGTGAACAAGATAACAAATACCAAACATGTTAGTATCAAACATTAAAGTCCATATTAAGTTTACACTACACTTATTCTTACACCATTAGTGTAGCCTTTTCACCTTGACATAATAAACTTATCTAGACATAATGAAAGAAAGAAAAATAAATAAACAAAATAAAAACATAAATAAGATAAAAGTTAATTAAGAAAATGAAAGGAAATGAAAGACATAAACTTGATATTAATGAAAGCAAAGCATAAAACAAGATAACAATTATAAAACATGTTAGTATCAAACATTAAAGTCCATATTAAGTTTACATTATACTTATTCTTACACCATTAGTGTAACCTTTTCACCTTGACATAACTAACTTAGCTAGACATAATGAAAGAAAGCAAAATAGATAAACAAAATAAGAACATAAAAGTTAACTAAGTAAAGGAAAGGAAATGAAAAGCATAAACTTAGTATTAATGAAAGTAAAGCATAAACATTACAAAAAATACAAAGAGAGAAAGCAAGAGCATGATCTTGATCTGGAGGCCAAGATGCCTAAATGCATGGCAAATACCTCCTTTTATAGGCCAAAATTGGGAACTAT
Organism: Populus euphratica; assembly: GCF_000495115.2. Classification (NCBI taxonomy): domain Eukaryota; kingdom Viridiplantae; phylum Streptophyta; class Magnoliopsida; order Malpighiales; family Salicaceae; genus Populus; species Populus euphratica. The sequence goes on along the minus strand of NW_011500639.1, from coordinate 42,630 downwards.
TGATTTGATGACTAATTGATAAGTGGGTGGCCAACTTTTGACCTGGTGACAATCATTATCTTCTCTTGTCTACCCAAAACGTCATTGATAACGTCAAAATTGGAGCCACTTGAAACATGAAAGTTATAGGAAATTGTCTCAGCTTTCTTGTGTAAAAAATGCAGCTCATTTGAACTTCTAGAACTCTAGATATGGCCAAAATATTGAACAGTGCTCGGGCTGGAGGACAGATTTGGGCTTCTTTGTTGTTGCTACAATTATAGGCCAAAAATGGGAACTATTGATTTGATGACTAATTGATAAGTGGGTGACCAACTTTTGACTTGGTGACAATCCTTATCTTCTCTTGTCTGCCCAAAACGTCATTGATAACGTCAAAATTGGAGCCAGTTGCAAACATGAAAGTTGTAGGCAATTGTCTCAGCTTTCTTGTGTAAAAATTTCAGCTCATTTGGACTTCTAGAACTCCAGATATGGCCAAAATACCGAACAGTGCTCGGGCTGGAAGACAGATTCGGGCTTCTTTGTTGTTGCTACAATTTGGACTTGATAATGGCCTGCCTTTTTAGATCTTGGGCTCCGAAAGTTGTAGGCCTATGTCTTACCTTTTCATCGACAGATTCGGGCTTCTTTGTTGTTGCTACAATTTGGACTTGATAATGGCCTTTTTAGATCTTGGGCTCCATATGAAAGTTGTAGGCCTATGTCTTACCTTTCCATCCATATAAATTGGACCTAAATCTGAGATATATAGCTCCAGATATGACCCATTTACCGAACAGTGTTCCGGTTTGGATTGCACCGACATCTCTTTTCTAAGTTTGGCCATCTCTTTATCCTTGCAATTTATGTTCTTAAAGTCATCAATCAATTCTTTCATTTATGTGATAGGCCTGCATTAAAAATAGACAATTACCAGAAATTAAAGGTATCTTATATTATTATATATATTATTATAAAACATGCTTTGGTTAAGGAGTTATTGATACTTCAAGTGCAAAATGATGATATAAAACCATGATAAAAATGCACTTTTAAGTACTAATCAAATGCATTGTCGATAGAAACACAAGTTATGAGTGTTGATATAAATCATTGAACTCAAGTGTTATACTATGGTGTTCAAAATGAAATAATGAATATATATTCAAACTAAAATACAAGCTATGAATATTAAAATAAAAATATAAGTGAATTGCTAAAACCTAAATTATAGGTAGAGAGCTGAAGAAATGTTAGCTAAATATATGGATAGATTAATGAATGTAGAAATGTGATTAAAGCATTAACTAAGTGTATGAATAACATCAATGAATCCAGAAATTTGATTAATGTCTGAGCTAAATGTATAAGTAGGATAAATGAATCCAAAGTTTGATTAAAACATTAGCTAAATGTATGGATAAGATTAGTGAATCCAAAAATATAATCAATGTATTTGTTAAATTTATCAATAGGATAAATGAATCCAAAGTTTGATTAAATTATTAGCTAAGTGTATAAATGAGATTAATGAATCTAAAAAAGTGATTAATATATGAGCTAAATGTGTAAATGAAATAAGTGAATTAAAAGTTTGATTAAAGCATTAGTTAAATATATGGATGAGATTAATGAATCCAGAAAAGTGATAAATGTATTAGTTAAGTATGAAATAGGATAAATGAATCCATAGTTTGATTAAAGCATTACTTAAGTGTATGGATGGGATTAAGAATCTAGAAATATGATTAAGTAATGCACTAAGTATATATATGAGATAAATGAATCCAAAGTTTGATTAAAGAATTAGATAAGTGAATGGATGACATTAATGAATCTAGAAATATGAATAAGGTATGAGATAAGTGTACAAATGGGATAAATGAATATGTAATTTGATTAAAGCATTAGTTAAGTATATAGATGAGATTAATTAATCTAGAAATATGATTAAGGTATTTGCTAAGTGCATAAATTGGATTGAAGAATCTAAAAATGGGATTAAAGCATGAGCTATGAGCATTGATTCGGATTGATGAATCCAAATCCATAATTGAGTTAAAACACAAATATTGGATAAATGATTTTGGTCATTATAAAGTATGAATCATGATCACTAAAATAAATAAACAAAGAAGGTCAATTTTATATTGTTGCACGTGTATGGTGTCGCGGTGAAAACATCCACTCTCAAAATTGATATTTGATGCGGCAAATGTGTGGAGATAAGGAATTCTTGTCTTTTATTAGTGGAAAAATAAAATGGGAGTCACCACCTAATATTTTGGTTACTAGGTGATTAGTACTTAAAAGTGCATTTTTATCATGGTTTTATATCATCATTTTGCACTTGAAGTATCAATAACTCCTTAACCAAAGCATATTTTATAATAATATATCTAATAATACAAGATA
>NW_011500639.1:13107-32977 GCF_000495115.2 Populus euphratica | reverse complement strand
TTGTTGTTGTTGTTGTTTTATAATTGTTGTTTTTAATTTTTACAATTAACCTCCCTGTGGTTCGACCCCGGTCTTGCCGGGTTATTTATTACTTCGACACTCCTGCACTTGGGAAAAGACATCAACCTTTTAGTCGTGTCACTAGGAACCCTAATTGGTCTTAGAGATCGGGTACGAGAACTGGTTGCGTAAAGAGAAGGTATTAGCACCCCAAATTCACCCTACCTAAGGTAGGCTGCATTGTTTTATTGTCTGATAAAATTTAAGGTCTTGTCATGTTTTCTAGTTGTTAGTTCGTCTATGGTTTAAGAAAAGTTCTCATCGGCAAGAAGGTCCTTGTCTTATTGAGTAAAACCTAACTGTTCTAACGCCAACAAAAGAATTTAATATCCAGAATATATCTTACGTATAAGGTCGTAACCCCAGATATTAAAATAAAACAAAATAATTTTTTTGAAATTTTTAAAATATTGGTCAGTTCTCGTGACCTTAATAAACTAGTTATTAGAGTCAAAATGCATGCTAAAACCTTTTTTTTTTTAAAAAAAGATATAATATGATTTTTTATTTTATTTTAGAGAGACTTGACCATATGCATGAAAACAATTTTTTTTTACCATGATGAAAATCGGGTATTTTAATACCGAATTTGTATCTTTACAGTATAAAAATACAAACTGCTATTGATTAAAATACAGTATAAAAAATTTGCAGAAAACTCGTAGATTTTTTTGAAATAATTCCCTATTTTTTAGTGAGCTGGGCCTAACCAACCCAGCCTAGTCACTGGCCCATGCTAGTGACCAGCCCTGCCCTTCCGCATATGCACGCGTTACGTGTGCATGAATAGTGCGAAGGTAATTAAATTACCTTCGCATTGTTCATCACCGTCCTTTGCATTGCAGTGCATAAAAAAAGAATGTAAAAACAAAGTGTTGCATATGGTAGTTTCAGGTGTCGGTTTCCTTATGATTTTCTTTTCATTTCTACATATTAACATGCATTATCATACAGGAACTAAGGCAAAGAACATACCTGGTTTTGAGAAGACGAAGACGATCGTGGTGCTGCGCTATCTCTTCACCGTGTTTTCTGCTTCTGTTCAGTTTGCTTCCTCTTCTCTCCCTTTTGCTCTCACTATTTTTCCAATCTCTCCTATTTTGTTCTCTTCTCCTAAGCTGTATCCCTTTTTATTTTTGTAGCCTCTCCTTTCTTTCCCCCTCTTTTTTTTTCCATTGTCACCTCTCCTCTCTCCTTTCTCCTTTTGTTCTCTTTTTCCTTTTGTCGTTCTCCCCCTCTATTTCATCGTCTTTCTCTGGCTTTTATAAGCCAAAGAATGGTCTGCGGTGCAACGTCTAACTTGGTAACGGCATTTAGAGGAATAGTAGTGGTGAAACATTTCCCATAACTGAAGCAATCTGCTATTTTTGTTGCTGAAATCGCTCCATTGATAGCATTCATTCACTGTCGAAATCGTTGTAAATGAAGAAGGTGATCAACAGTTGTCAAGGAAACGACGTCGTTTGCTATTCGAAATGCATATTTCTAATTTGGTCCTTGGATGTTTTTTGTAATTTTGTAATCAAATCCCTTAAAAAATTAGAATTACACCCCTTAATTTTAGCGTCTTTTCTGATTTAGTCCTTGGTTTTGGATTGTTTCAATTAAGTCCCTAATTGATCACCAAACTTCAATAATTATGCAATTATGCCCATAATTTGACCAAATCAACTCTTCAAAATTATAGTTAGACCTAATAATTTTAATTTCTTCCAATAAAAGCCTAAATTGATTTGAAAATCAATCTTTTCTTGTAATCAAACCCTCCATAATTCAATTAAACCTTAGATAAAATTTACTTGAGTCCATAAACATCTGATTTTAGACTTTTCTTTCTTAATTTGAATTTTATTTGTCAACAGGGCTCTCATCAGTAAAAAATATATTGTTAAATTTCAATATTTTGCGTTTTTGAACCTTCTCAACCAATTTTATCCTTTTTTCAGCATTCCCGTTCTTTTCCCACTCTTATTATTTTTTTTGAATATTTTTTTTGTATTTTCTCATTTTCAAATTTTTTTTTGTGGGAACTCAAAAATGGATAATAATAGATGCCCTCTCTTTACAATGCTTACGAAGCAAAACATCATCAATGTCTTGCATAGTAAGCTTGTAAAGAAAAAGAAGAAGAAAATGAAAATGAAAATGATCTCATTATCTCGGGTGATCTGCCCGTTTTAAAGAAAATTGGTCTACTTTCACATACATCCTACCCACACACACTCACTGGTCTATTTTCATGGGCAACCTACCCATAAATTCACATTGATATATTTTCAAAGGCGACTGGATCACATGGGTCTATTTTCATGGGCGACCTGCCCTCAAACTTATAATGGTCTATTTTCATGGGCGACCTACCCACACATGATCATCCTGGTCTATTTTCAGGGGCGACCAGCCCACACACTCATACTAGTCTATTTATAGGGGCGACCTGCCCATATATGTTCATCCTGATCTATTTTCAAGGGCGACTGTCCCACACACTCATACTAGTCTATTTTTAGGGGCGATCTGCCCATACATGTTCATCATGGTCTATTTTCAGGGGCGACCGGCCCACACACTAGTCTATTTTCAAGGGTGACCTGCCCACACATGCTTATTCTAGTCTATTTTCAGGGGCAATCGTCCCACACCCTCACATTAGTCTATTTTCAAGGGCGACATGCCCACACTTCATCCTGGTCTATTTTCAGGGGTGATCTGTACACACATGTTCATCGTGGTCTATTTTCAGGGACGACTAGCCCACACACTCATACTAGTCTATTTTCAGGGGCGACCAACCCATACACCCACACAGTCTATTTTCATGGATGACCTACCCTCACACTCAGATTAGTCTATTTTCATGGGCAACCTATCCACACATGTTCATCCTAGTTTATTTTCAGGGGCACTGGCCCACACACTCACATGGTCCATTTTCACAGGCGACCTACCCTTACACTCAGATTGGTCTATTTTCACGGGTGACTTACCCACACATGTTCATCCTGGTCTATTTTCATGGGCAACCGGCCCACACACTCATACAGTCTATTTTCATGGGGACCTGCCCTCACACTCACCCTTGGTCTATTTTCATGGGTGACCTACCAGCACATGTTCATCCTGTTGGTAAGGATTGAATTTGCTTCCTTCTTCTTCTTTTTAAGAATTTTCTAATGGTAGGGTTCTTCTTATTTTTCTTCATGATGATAAGGTTTGATTAAACTTTTCACTTAATGCTTTTTTTTTTATTTTGCAGGACTGATATTTGTCCTTCCTAATTGAAATTAACTGGATTTTTCTCGATGACTGACACAATGAAAATATTAATGTTTTATCCCAAGTGCAGGAGTGTCGAAGTAATAAATAACCCGGCAAGACTGGAGTTGAACCACAGAGAGGTTAATTGTATAAATTACAGATAACAATAATACAACAACAATAATAACAATAATAGTAGTAGTAGTAGTAGTAGTAGTAGTAGTAATACTAATAATAATAGTAGTAGTAATAATAATAATAATAATAATAATAATAATAATAATAAAGAAAAAGAAGGAAAAGAAGAAGAAAAAGATGAGAACTTTGAGATGGAATATTAATGTAAGGATTAAACAATGATAATAACAAATGTCAAGGTTAGAGGATCCACTAATGGTATGCCAAACAAGTATAGTATAATCTCTTATTATTTAATTGGAAACCACACACAAAGAAGGTTCCAATCTGATTATAGATTGTTAACATGATTACATTAGTCATCTTATTCGATTAATGCTAATACTTGTAAATCTCGTCAAGCATTCATGATTATAACTTATGTTAACAACAAATCAAGTTCCTTTCATAGCTCAAGTGTCGGTTATACCATACAATATGAACTATGAAAGTGCCAAGCATTTATTGTACCAAGTGTTATACAACATAAATCAAGATAAGTCATTTAACAAGCAAAGTATTAAAGAGTGAACAAGATAACAAATACAAAACATGTTAGTATCAAATATTAAAGTCCATATTAAGTTTACACTATACTTATTCTAACACCATTAGTGTAACCTTTTCACCTTGACATAATAAACTTAGCTAGACATAATAAAAGAAAGAAAAATAAATAAACAAAATAAGAACATAAATAAGATAAAAGTTAACTAAGTAAATGAAAGGAAATGAAAGGCATAAACTTGATATTAATGAAAGCAAAGCATAAACATTACAAAAAATACAAAGAGAGAAAGCAAGAGCATGATCCTGATTTGGAAACCAAGATGCTTAAATGCATGGCAAATGCCTTCTTTTATAGGCCAAAATTAGGAACTATTGATTTGATGACTAATTGATGAGTGGGTGACCAACTCTTGACTTGGTGACAATCCTTATCTTCTCTTGTCTACCCAATGTCATTGATAACGTCAAAATTAGAGCTACTTGAAAACATGAAAGTTGTAGGAAATTATCTCAGCTTTCTTGTGTAAACCATTAGGTCATTTGGACTTCTAGAACTCTAGATATGGGCCAAGCACTGAACAATGCTTAGGCTGGAAGACATATTTATACTTTTTTTATTGTTGCTACAATTTGGACTTGAAAATGGCCTTTTTAAGTCTTGGGCTCCATATGAAAGTTGTAGGCCTATGTCTTACCTTTTCATCCATATAAACTAGACCTAAATCTGAGATCTACATCTCTAGATATGACCCAATTACCGAACAGTATTCTGGTTTAGATTGCACCAACATCTCTTTTCTAAGTTTGGCCATCTCTTTGTCCTTTCAATTTCAGTTATTAAACTCATTAATCAATCCTTTCATTTATGTGATAGGCCTGCATTTATAATGAACATTTACCACAAATTAAAGGTATCTTATATTATTAGATATATTATTATAAAAACATGTTTTAGTTAAGGAGTTATTAATACTTCAAGTGCAAAATGATGATATAAAACATTGATAAAAAAAAATGCATTTTTAAGTACTAATCACACTCCCTAACCAGCTTATTACTAGTCTCTAGTAATCAAAGCATTAAAATAGAAAAACAATTTGCAAATTCCACAAAGCAAGGTGATTGTGCATCAAAAGTGTCATTAAGTCTCTTATTTTACATATGTATTTATTGTTTTTATTTCTTTAGTTTGTAAAACTTATTTTTTCAGTTGGATTCAAGTTCTTTCATGTTTATTGAAGTGTTCTTATATATAATCATGGTTGGCTAAACTCTTTCTTGGATCCAAATCAAGGATAATGGTGATTGAGGTGAGTTCTTTAAGATATGAATGAATCTTAATGTTTATCTTCTTATTTTCTTCATGAATGATTTATTATTGTAAAGAAATTTTAGAAATCATTTAGGTAATGTTATAATCTTGAATTTTTATGCACAAACTTTAGTTTTGGTATAGAGATTGCTTGATTCAATGTCTTACTTAATATGAAAGTACTTGTTCATTCTTAAGCAATAATCAATCTTCATCTTTCTAATCTTCATTGTAATATCTTCCGATTTAATATCACCATCGTTGAGATTAGGTTGAGTTATCTTATATATGTTGAAGAAATCACCAATACATCACCATTAAAATTGATTTGGACCAAGACTTACTTTTCTTGTCATTTAAAATCTATTTACATTTTTTTTATCTTTGAAAACAAATCGATCAATTATTTTCAACCAAGTTATTGTTAATTTAATTTCTCTTGAGTTTTTTTTGTTACTTAGCTTAATTTCCAGATCTAGCTCTCTGTGGATATGACCTCGATCTTACCGAGTTAATTGCTACATCGCACACTCGTGTACTTGCGAGTTAAAACAAGCCGATCATAAAAAGCGGTCAAGCACAAGGTATTTATCATTCAACTTCCATTAATCTATCCAGATAAACAAACTTTCATTAAATTTATATATCTGCTCAATACCTCTTAACAAGATATTAATAAACTTTTTTTACATGCTCAATATATCAACATATAATTATGGAGCTTTTCTTGGAAGAAAACAAATTTTTTGTTCTAATGTTTAAGGTTAACTTCCTTGGGTTGGAATTATTATTTTTTTTCTTTTTCTTTTTTAAATATATATACATATAACTTAAAACACCATGCATCTTTAACCCATGTAACGAGCTTTCGGTTAATGACTCCCAGACCAGTTGGTCTTACAGCATTAGGTGTTAAGACACCACTACAAGCTTAGTAACTCGGGTCGCAGATACTGATACGTAGATAGTGCAATGTTTGATTCCCTTAAGCTTTTCTCCTCAACCCATGTAACAAGCGTTGGGCCAATAGCTCCCAAGTCAGTTGACTTCCAATAGCTCCCAAGTCAAGTATTGGGCCAATAACTCCCAATTAATTGACTTTAGGGTATTAGGTGTTAAAACACCCCTTTGAGCTTAATTGCTTAGGTCAGGGAGGCTACGAAACCAAACTTATCTAAATTTTTATTATCATCATTTTATTTTATTTTTATTTTTTTCTCTTTTTTTTGTTTTTTTAAAATTATATATTATCCCTTTCCATTAGTTGTTACCTTTAACAAAAGAACATAAATGATGTAATAATCCAATGTGCAACCCACAATCATATGTTAAAGTGTGTGTGTGTAAATTAAGGTTTAAGAATACATGTTAAATAAGTATATGAGCAGAATTAAGTGGTAACAATACGAGAGTTTGTAAACCTGAATATTTCAAGAAGTATTATGATAGACCTTATTAAGAATGATTACTAAGATGCGTCTCAAGAGTCATAAAAAGATCTCTTTTATTCTGCCATCATAGTTAGTTAATATTTTTTTTTAGCTACCACCCTCTCCCCCTAACCAAAACGAGACATTGTCCTCAATGTTTTAAGGTAAACAGATAAAGTATAGAAGATATCACCTGAAATGAAAAACATTGACAAACCTTAAATACACTTAAACAGAAATAAGAAATAACAAAACACAATAATAAAACAAAACAAGAAAAAAAAATTACAAATGAAGACTCAAATCTAATCTAAGCTTTTAGAAATTCTTGTTCCATAGCATAATCAAGAAAAGACAACAACTTATCATAATAACCATTAACATTTAACAGACCTATGGGTTTATGGTGAATGTGCAGTTGGACCCAAGAGAAAATATAAAAGATCTCTTCCAATGTGCCTAGACCACCTGGTAAAGCAATGAAAGCATCAACATGGTTAAACATTGCATTCATTCAAGTAGACATTGTGGAGACCTGTAGTTCCTCTCCAATTATTTTTCCTATGATGTCCCCTTGCGCTAAAGCTTTAAGGACAACCCCCAAAACTTGACTACCTCCTAAAAATGCAATTATTGACACACCTCTCATTAACCCCAGACTGCCTCCCCCATACACTAAATGAATCTTTCTCTCAGCTAGCACCTGACCAAGATGATTTGCTGATTGTAAAAATTCCTTTTCTTTCCCAAGACTAAAACCACCGAAAACACAAATATTTCTTATATGATGACCTGAGGAACTTGCCATTTCTACACACTTCTATATTTGTTGAATGTATGGGTTGAGTATAAATAAAAGGAAGGAAGAGGGGATTTCATAGATGAGAAATTAAAAAAGCAATCTGACACGACTAAAAGATTGATGTCTTCTCCCAAGTGCAGGAGTGTCGAAGTAATAAATAACCCGGCAAGACCGGGGTCGAACCACAGGGAGGTTAATTGTACAAATTATAAACAACAATTATAAAACAACAACAACAACAACAACAACAACAATAATAATAATAATAATAATAATAATAATAATAATAGTAGTAGTAGTAGTAGTACTAATAATAATAATAATAATAATAATAATAATAATAATAATAATAAAGAAAGAGAAGAAGAAGAAGATGATGATAATGAGAACTTGGAGATGGAAAATTAATGTAAGGATTAAACAATAATAATAAAAAATGTCAAGGTTAGAGGTTTCACTAATGGTATGCCAAACAAGTATAGTATAAACTCTTATTATTGAATTGGAAACGACACATAAAGGAGGTTCCAATCAGATTATATATTGTTAACATGATTACATTAGTCATCTTATTCAATTAATGCTAATACTTGTAAATCTCGTCAAGCATTCATGACTATAACTTATGTTAACAACAAATCAAGTTCCTTTCATAGCTCAGGTGTCGGTTATACCATACATTATGGGCTATGAAAGTGCCAAGCACTTGTTGTACCAAGTGTTATACAACATAAATCAAGATTAGTCATTTAACAAGCAAAGTATTAAGGAGTGAACAAGATAACAAATATAAAACATGTTAGTATCAAACATTAAAGTCCATATTACGTTTACATTATACTTATTCTTACACCATTAGTGTAACCTTTTCACCTTGACATAACTAACTTAGCTAGACATAATGAAAGAAAGCAAAATAGATAAACAAAATAAGAACATAAAAGTTAACTAAGGAAAGGAAATGAAAGGCCTAAACTTAATATTAATGAAAGCAAAGCATAAACCTTACAAAAAATACAAAGAGAGAAAGGAAGAGCATGATCTTGATCTGGAAACCAAGATGCCTAAATGCATGGCAAATGCCTCCTTTTATAGGCCAAAAGTGGGAACTAGTGATTTGATGACTAATTGATAAGTGGGTGGCCAACTTTTGACTTGGTGACAATCCTTATCTTCTCTTGTCTGCCCAAAACGTCATTGATAACGTCAAAATTAGAGCCAGTTGCAAACATGAAAGTTGTAGGCAATTGTCTCATCTTTCTTGTGTAAAAACTTCAGCTCATTTGGACTTCTAGAACTCCAGATATGGCCAAAATACCGAACAGTGCTCGGGTTGGAAGAAAGATTTGGGCTTCTTTGTTGTTGCTACAATTTGGACTTGATAATGGCCTTTTTAGATCTTGGGCTCCATATGAAAGTTGTAGGCCTATGTCTTACCTTTCCATCCATATAAATTGGACCTAAATCTGAGATATATAGCTCTAGATATGACCTAATTACCGAACAGTGTTCCGGTTTGGATTGCACCGACATCTCTTTTCTAAGTTTGGCCATCTCTTTATCCTTGCAATTTAAGTTCTTCAAGTCATCAATCAATCCTTTCATTTATGTGATAGGCCTGCATTAAAAATAGACATTTACCACAAATTATAGGTATCTTATATTATTAGATACATTATTATAAAACATATTTTAGTTAAGGAGTTATTGATACTTCAAGTGCAAAATGATGATATAAAACCATGATAAAAATGCACTTTTAAGTACTAATCACACCCCCCAACCAGCTTATTACTAGTCCCTAGTAATCAAAGCATTAAAATAGAAAACAAATTTGCAAATTTCACAAAGCAAGGTATTCATCATTTAACTTCCATTAATCTATCCAGATAAACAAACTCTCATTAAATTTATATATCTGCTCAATACCTCTTAACAATATATTAATAAACCTTTCTTTTGTGCTTAATGTATCAACACATAATTATGGGGCTTTTCTTGGAAGAAAACAAAATTTTTGTTCTAATATTTAAGGTTAACTTCCTTGGGTTGGGATTACTATGTTTGTCTTTTTTTTTCTTTTTTATCTTTTTAAAAATCTATATACATATAATTTAAAAACATCATGCATCTTTAACCCATGTAACGAGCTTTCAGCTAATGACTCCCAGACCAGTTGGTCTTAGGGCATTAGGTGTTAAGACACCCCTACGAGCTTAGTAACTCGGGTCGCAGATACTGATATGTAGATAGTGCAATGTTTGATTCCCTTAAGCTTTTCTCCTCAACCCATGTAACAAGCGTTGGGCCAATAGCTCCCAAGTCAGTCCAATAGCTCCCAAGTCAGTTGGGCCAATAGCTCCCAAGTCAGTTGACTTTAGGGTATTAGGTGTTAAAACACCCCTTCGGGCTTAATTGCTTAGGTTAGGGAGGCTGCGAAACCAAACTTATCTACATTTTTATTATCATCATTTTTTTCTTTTTTTCTTTTTTTTTTCTTTTTTTTTTCTTGTTTTTTTTTCTTAATTATATACAATCCCTTTCCCTTAGTTATTACCTTTAACAAAAGAACATAAATAATGTAATAATCTAATATGCAACCCACAATCATATGTTAAAGTGTGTGTGTGTAAATTAAGGTTTAAGAATACATGTTAAATAAGTATATGAGCAGAATTAAGTGGTAACAATACGAGAGTTTGTAAACCTGAATATTTCAGGAAGTATTATAATAGACCTTGTTAAGAATGGTTACTAAGATGCGTCTTAAGAGTCACTTTAACAAAAGAGCTCCTTTACTCTACCATCCTAGTAACAACAATTATGCATATGCTTTATGAAATGAAAAATATTTTTTTTTTATCAACTAGTACCCTCTCCCCCCAACCAAAATGAGACATTGTCCTCAATGTTCTAAGGTAGAAAGATAGAGTATAGAAGATATCACCTGAAATAACGAACACTGACAAAACCTGAAACACACTGAAACAAAAATAAGAAATAACAAAACACAATAATAAAACCAAAAGACACAAGTTTTTACAAACAAAAAAAAAATTCAAATCACAGTTGTGAATGTGGCTCACATCTTCCCTTGGTTTTACGTCCAAGAACAGCTTAAACGCCCTCAATGGGTCGGGGATAGGCTTCCCATCCAGTTTTCTTAAAAACTGGCAAACAGGGTCTTTTTTAGTCAGATTCCCAAGACTAAGTGAAGTATGTTCTTTATGAAAATGGGTTCATAAGTCATGAATTACACGATGCTTATCTCGACTATGATGAGACTTAAGAGTCAATAGAAGATTATCTATAGACTCTTTGTGTTTTGAAATAAATCCCACCTTCTTACAATTTTCACAGTTTTTGCGGAATGCATCTGACTCCTTGAATATGATGGGCCAGTAAAATTCACTTTGTAAGATTTCTACAATCCTCTTTTTTGATGAGAAATGATCCCCACATGCCTTAGAGTAACAAAATTTAATGAAATTACTTACCTCATTGTCGAGAATGCATTTTTGAAATATTTGATCAGGACAATAATTGAATAAGTAAGGGTCATCCCAATAAAAATTTTGCTCGTTGCTCAAAAATTTTCTTTTGTCTTCAATACTCCAATGAGTTGGCAAAAATCCTGAAGCAAGAAAATTGATATTTTTAGCAAACCAAGGCATTGAATTAAGAGAAAGTAGAGATTCATCAGAAAAGTAATCATCGATTGGTGTGATGTCTGGTGTCGAATCTGTTGTCACTTTTGATAAAAGATTCGCATCAACCTTTTCGATGCCTTTTTCATCCTTGATTTCTTCCTTATTGGTCATGGTATGAGAAAATGAAAGTGCTGGCAGAGAATCAGTCGTTTCTTTGCAATTTTCAAATTCAACCCCTTCCTTACCCTTAGAGATTGACTCATCATCTTTCTCATAAGGTTCAAGAGAGGGTTTTTCAATAACCTTACCATTGCGTAGAGTAGTGACTGATTTGACTTGATCCATGTGTTGACTTCCACGACTACTTGCATTTGCATCATATTGCCCCTTGAGATTTTGTTGTGGTTGAGATGGAAACTTACCTTGCTCTTGAAAACTGAGAGCAGATATGAATTTTGCGAGTTTCTTTAAAATCTGTTATGCTTTGAGTAAGTTGAGTGTTGATTGTCTCTTGCTTTTCAATGAATGCATACAAAGTTTCCTCAAAATTACTTCTAAGAGGTAGAGCATAAGAAGGTGCATATCCATAAGAATTTTGGAAATTATGGTGTGCTTGAAACTGTGGTGGTGAAGTTTGTGCATTGTCATTCTTCCAACTGAAATTTAGGTCAAATATGTGAAACAAATGAGCACTCAACCAATAATTGTCCAATGTTGCTTTCTTTTAAGGAATGTCTCCATAAACAAGCTCATGCTTTAAACAGTTTCCAAAGGGCCAACCACAACCCATATTCACAAACATACAACCCTGGTTGGAGAAATCACCCAAATTTCAGTTAGAAGAGTGATAATGCCCAACCTTCACCACCACATTTCAAGCACACCATAATTTCTAAAATTCTTATGGATATGCACCTCCTTATGCTCCACCTTCTACAAGAAATTTTGTGAAAACTTTGTACGCATTCATTGAAAAGCAAGAGACAATCAACACTGAACTTGCTCAAAGTATAACAGATTTTAAAGATACTCTTGCTAAATTCATATATGCTCTTACTTTTCAAGAGAAAGGTAAGTTTCCATCTCAACCACAGCAAAATCCCAAGGGGCAATACAATGCAAATGCAAGTAGTCTGGAAGTCAACACATGGATCAAGTCAAATTAGTCACCACTCTTCGTAATGGTAAGGTTATTCACAAACCAATTCTTGAACCTTGTGAGAAAGATGATGAGTCAATCTCTAATGGTAAGGAGGGGGTTGAATCTCAACATTGCAAAGAAAAGGCTGATTCCCCTACAACACTTCTATTTTCTCATGCCATGACCAATCAAGAAGAAATCAAGGATGAAAAAGGCATAAAAAATGTTGATGCGGATCTTTTATCAAAAGTGGCAATAGATTCGACACCCGACATCACACCAATCGATGATTACTTTCCTGATGAATCTCTACTTTCTCTTATTTCAATGCCTTGGTTTGCTTAAAATATCTATTTTCTTGCTTCAGGATTTTTGCCAGTTCACTAGAGTACCGAAGACAAAAGAAAGTTTTTGAGCAATGTGCAAAATTTTTATTGGGATGACCTTTATTTATTCAATTATGGTCCTGATCAAATATTTCAAAGATACATTCCCAACAATGAGGTAAGTAATTTCATTAAATTTTGTCACTTTAAGGCATGTGGGGATCATTTCTCGTCAAAAAAAAAGGATTGTAGAAATCTTACAAAGCAGATTTTACTAGCTCACCATATTCAAGGAATCACATGCATTCCGTAAAACCTGTGAAAATTATCAAAAGGTGGGATTTATTTCAAAACACAAAGCGTCTTTAGATAATCTTCTATTGACTTTTAAGTCTCATCATAATCGAGATAAGCATCATGCAATTCATGATTTATGGCCAATATTCTATAAGCAACATGCTCAACATAGTCTTGGGAATCTGACTAAAAAAGATCCTATTTGCCGATTTTTAAGAAAACTGGATGGGAAGCCTATCCTCGACCCATAGAGGGTGTTTAAGCTGTTCTTGGACGTAAAACCAAGGCAAGATGTGAGTCACAATCACAACTGTGATTTGAATTTTTATTTGTAAAAACTTGTGTCTTTTGGTTTTATTAATAGCATAATATTTGTGTTTTGTTGTTTCTTATATTTGTTTAAGTGTGTTTCAGGTTTGTTAGTGTTCGTTATTTCAGGTGATATCTTCTATACTCTATCTTTTTACCTTGGAACATTGAGGACAATGTCTCGTTTTGGTTGGGGGGAGAGGGTAGTAGTTGATAAAAAAAAAATTGTTTTCTATTTCATAAAGCATATACATAATTGTTGTTACTAGGATGGCAGAGTAAAGGAGTTCTTTTGTTAAAGTGACTCTTGAGACGCATCTTAGTAATCATTCTTAACAAGGTCTATTATAATACTTCCTGAAATATTTAGGTTTACAAACTCTCGTATTGTTACCACTTAATTCTGCTCATATACTTATTTAACATGTATTTTTAAACCTTAATTTACACACACACACTTTAACATATGATGGTGGGTTGCACATTGGATTATTACATTATTTATGTTCTTTTGTTAAGGGTAACAACTA
Source organism: Populus euphratica (assembly GCF_000495115.2). Taxonomy (NCBI): domain Eukaryota; kingdom Viridiplantae; phylum Streptophyta; class Magnoliopsida; order Malpighiales; family Salicaceae; genus Populus; species Populus euphratica. The sequence goes on along the minus strand of NW_011500639.1, from coordinate 19,175 downwards.
AGGAAAAGGGATAGTATCTTATTTAAACAAAAAAAAAAGTGCAAAAAAAAAATAAAAATAAAAATGATGATAATAAAAATATAGATAAATTTGGTTTCGTAGCCTCCCTAACCAAAGCAATTAAGCCTGAAGGGGTGTTTTAACACCTAATACCCTAAAGTCAGCTGACTTGGGAGCTATTGGCCCAACGCTTGTTACATGGGTTGAGGAGAAAATTTTAAGGGAATCAAACATTGCACTATCTACATATCAATATCTGCAACCCGAGTTACTAAGCTCGTAGGGGTGTTTCAACACCTAATGCCCTAAGACCAATTGGTATGGGAGTCATTAGCCGAAACCTCGTTACATGGGTTAAAGATGCATGGTGTTTTAAGTTATATGTATATATATTAAAAAAATAATAATGAAAAAAAAGAGAAAAAAATAATAATCTCAACCCAAGGAAGTTAACCTTAAACATTAGAACAAAAATTTTGTTTTCTTCCAAGAAAAGCCCCATAATTATGTGTTGATACATTGAAAAACAAAAAGGTTTATTAATATCTTGTTAAGAGATATTGAGCAGATATATAAATTTAATGAGAGTTTGTTTATCTGGATAGATTAATGGAAGTTGAATGATGAATATCTTGCTTTATGGAATTTGCAAATTGTTGAGCTATGAAAGGAACTTGATTTGTTGTTAACATAAGTTATAATCATGAATGCTTGACGAGATTTACAAGTATTAGCATTAATTGAATAAGATGACTAATGTAAGCATGTTAACAATCTATAATCTGATTGGAACCTCCTTTGTGTGTGGTTTCCAATTAACTAATAAGAGTTTATACTATACTTGTTCGACATACCATTAGTGGATCCTCTAACCTTGACATTTATTGTTATCGTTGTTAAATCTTTACGTTAATATTCCATCTCAAAGTTCTCATCATCTTCTTTTTCTTCTTCTTTTGCTTTATTATTATTATTATTATTAGTATTACTACTACTACTACTACTACTACTACTACTACTAGTATTATTATTATTATTATTATTATTAATTGACCATTCTTTTTCAATTCTAGTGCCTCGACTTTTCTAGCTAAAGATGCAAACTTGGCTTGGAGGTCATGATCTTCCCTAAGATTGTACCTACCTCCACTAGATGTATGATGTTGAGTTTTACTACGTGCCTCATAAGTACCCGCGGTGTCCCAATTTTGAGCATTTTCAGCTAACAAGTCTAAGTACTTCATTGCTTTATCAGGGTCTTTATCTTCAAAAGTTCCATTGCACATCAATTCAACCATTTACCTATCTCTCAGTGTTAACCCTTCATAAAAATATGAAACCAATCTCCATGTTTCAAAACCATGATGAGGGCAAGTATTTAGCATGTCTCGATACCTATCCCAACATTGGTAAAATGTTTCTCCTGGTTTTTGAGTGAAAGTGGTGATTTGTCTTTTGAAAGAGTTTGTTCTCTGATGATGGAAAAAACTTCTTTAAAAACTGTTGTTGCATTTCATCCCAAGCACGAATGGATCCTAGTCTCAAATTTTGTAGCCATGTTTTAGCTTTATCTTTTAATGAAAAAGGAAAAAGCTTTAATCTGATGGTGTTCATGCTACAATTTGAATCATTATACATGTTGCAGACCTCCTCAAATTCCCTTAAATGCAAGTATGGATTTTCTAAATCTAAACCGTGAAAAGAAGGTAAAAGTTGAATAATGCCTAGCTTAAAATTAAAATGAGATGCACCGGGAGAAAAAACTATGCATGATGGTGTACTTGTTCTTGTGGGATTCATATGGTCTTTAAGTGTTCTAGCACAATTATTCTAATTATTCTCATTATGAAGTGATTGATTATCTTCTTCGGCCATATTTTCTGAAAATGATGAGGATACCCTACAAAGTCTACCACATGATGTACGTGACCACACTCTCATGCACGTAAAGGAATATAATAAAAGAAAAAAGAAAACAAAAGAAGAAGAAACAAGAGAAAAGAAATAAAGTTATATACAAGAAACGTGAAAAGTGAAAATATTTTATGTCCAAGAATGACTTAAACGTCTTCTATGAGTCGGGGATAGGCTTCTCATCCAGTTTTCTTAAAAACTAACAAACAGAGTCTTGTTTAGTCAGATTCCCAAGACTATGTTAAGCATGTTCATTATGAAAATGTGTTCACAAGTCATGAATTGCACGATTCTTATCTTGACTATGATGAGACTTAAGAGTCAATAAAAGATTATCTCAAGACTCTATGTGTTTTGAAATAAATCCCACCTTTTGACAATTTTCACAGGTTTTGCGGAATGCATGTGATTCCTTGAATATGGTGGGCTAGTAAAATCCGCTTTGTAAGATTTCTACAATCCTTTTTTTTACGAGAAATGATCCCCACGCGCCTTAAAGTGATAAAATTTAATGAAATTACTTACCTCATTGTTGGGAATGTATCTTTGAAATATTTGATCAGGACAATAATTGAATAAATAAAGGTCATCCCAATAAAAATTTTACACGTTGCTAAAAAATTTTCTTTTGTCTTCAATACTTTAGTGAGCTAGCAAAAATCCTAAAGCAAGAAAATTAATATTTTTAGCAAACCAAGGCATTGAACTAATAGAAAGTAAAGATTCATCAGGAAAGTAATCATCGATTGGTGTGATATTAGGTGTCGAATCTGTTGTCACTTTTGATAAAAGATCTGCATCAATATTTTCGGTGCCTTTTTCATCCTTGATTTCTTCCTGATTGGTCATGGCATGAGGAAATGGAAGTACTGGCGGGGAATCAGTCTTTTCTTTGTAATGTTCAGATTCAACCCCTTCCTTACCCTTAGAGATTGACTCATCATCTTTCTCCCAAGGTTTAAGAATTGATTTTTGAATAACCTTACCAGTATAAAGAGTGATAACTGATTTGACTTGATCCATGTGATGACTTCCAGAACTACTTGCATTTGCATTGTATTGCCCCTTGGAATTTTGTTGTGGTTGAGATGGAAACTTACCTTTCTCTTGAAAAGTAAGAGCATATATGAATTTAGCAAGAGTATCTTTAAAATCTGTTATACTTTGAGCAAGTTCAGTGTTGATTGTCTCTTGCTTTTCAATGAATGCGTACAAAGTTTTCTCAAAATTTCTTATAGAAGGTGGAGCATAAGGAGGTGCATATCCATAAGAATTTTAGAAATTATGGTGTGCTTGAAACTGTGGTGGTGAAGGTTGGGCATTATCACTCTTCCAACTGAAATTTGGGTGATTTCTCCAACCAGGGTTGTATGTTTGTGAATATGGGTTGTGGTTGGCCCTTTGGAAATTGTTTAAAGTATGAGCTTGTTTATGGAGACATTCCTTAAAAGAAGGCAACATTGGACAATTATTGGTTGAGTGCTCATTTGTTTCACATATTTGACACACAATGTTTCCAACAGATTTTAATTGACCACTTTTTTCAATTCTAATGCCTTGACTTTTCTAGCTAAAGATGCAAACTTAGCTTGGAGGTCATGATCTTCCCTAAGGTTGTACATACCACTACTAGATGTATGAGGTTGAGTTTTACTCAGTGCCTTATAAGTACCCGCGGTGTCCCAATTTTGAGCATTTTCAGCTAACAAGTCTAAGTACTCCATTGCTTTATCAGGGTCTTTATCTTCAAAAGTTCCATTGCACATCAATTCAACCATTTGTTTATCTCTAGGTGTTAACCCTTCATAAAAATGTGAAACCAATCTCCATGTTTCGAAACCATGATGAGGGCAAGTATTAAGCAAGTCTCGATACCAATCCCAACATTGGTAAAATGTTTCTCCTGGATTTTGAGTGAAACTGGTGATTTGTCTTTTGAAAGAGTTTGTTATGTGAGATGCGAAAAACTTCTTTAAAAACTGTTGTTGCATTTCATTCTAAGCACGAATGGATCCTAGTCTCAAATTTTATAGCCATGTTTTAGCTTTATTTTTTAATGAAAAAGAAAAAAGTTTTAATTTGATGGTGTTCATACTACAATTTGAATCATTATATGTGTTGCAGACCTCCTCAAATTCCCTTAAATGCAAGTATGGATTTTCCAATTCTAAACCATGAAAAGAAGGTAAAAGTTGAATAATGTCTGGCTTAAAATTAAAATGAGATGTATTAGGAGGAAAAACTATGCATGATGTTGCAGTTGTTCTTGTGGGATTCATGTGGTCTCTAAGTATTCTAACATGATTATTCTCATTATTCTCATTATGAAGTGATTGATTATCTTCTTCGGCCATATTTTCTGAAAATGATGAGGATACCCTACAAAGTCTACCACTTAATGTATGTGACCACGCTCTCATGCACGTGTAGGAATAGAATAAAAGAAAGAAGAAAACAAAACAAAAGAAACAAAGTTATATACAAGAAAAGTGGAAAGACAAAATAAAATAAATACTATAGTTTGTACAATAACTTACCTCCTCGGCAACGGCGCCAAAAACTTGATACAACGAAAAGATTAATGTCTTCTCTCAAGTACAAGAGTGTCGAAGTAATAAATAACCCGGCAAGACAGGGGTCGAACCACAGGGAGGTTAATTGTATAAATTACAGATAAAAATAATACAACAATAACAATAACAATAATAACAACAACAATAATGACAATAATAATAACAACAACAACAATAATAGTAGTAGTAGTAGTAATACTAATAATAGTAGTAGTAGTAGTAGTAGTAATAATAATAATAATAATAAAGAAAAAGAAGGAGAAAAAGAAGAAAAAGATAAGAACTTTGAGATGAAATATTAATATAAGGATTAAACAATGATAATAACAAATGTCAAGGTTAGCGGATCCACTAATGGTATGTCAAACAAGTATAGTATAATCTCTTATTATTCAATTGGAAACTACACATAATGGAGGTTCCAATCTGATTATAGATTGTTAACATGATTACATTAGTCATCTTATTCGATTAATGCTAATACTTGTAAATCTTGTCAAGCATTCATGATTATAACTTATGTTAACAACAAATCAAGCTCCTTTCGTAGCTCAAGTGTCCGTTATACCATACAGTATGGGCTATGAAAGTGACAAACATTTGTTGTACCAAGTATTATACAACATAAATCGAGATTAGTCATTTAACAAGCAAAGTATTAAAGAGTGAACAAGATAACAAATACAAAACATGTTAGTATCAAACATTAAAATTCATATTAAGTTTACACTATACTTATTCTTACACCATTAGTGTAACCTTTTCACCTTGACATAATAAACTTAGCTAGACATAATGAAAGAAAGAAAAATAAATAAATAAAATAAGAATATAAATAAGATAAAAGTTAACTAAGTAAATGAAAGGAAATGAAAGGCATGAACTTGATATTAATAAAAGCAAAGCATAAACATTACAAAAAATACAAAGAGAGAAAGCAAGAGCATGATCTTGATCTGGAAACCAAGATGCCTAAATGCATGGCAAATGCCTCCTTTTATTGGCCAAAATTGGAAACTATTGATTTGATGACTAATTGATGAGTGGGTGACCAACTCTTGACTTGGTGACAATCCTTATATCTTCTCTTGTCTGCCCAATGTCATTGATAACGTCAAAATTAGAGCTACTTGAAAACATGAAAGTTGTAGGAAATTATCTCAGCTTTCTTGTGTAAAAAATTAGGTCATTTGGACTTCTAGAACTCTAGATATGGGCCAAGCACTGAACAATGCTTGGGCTGGAAGACATATTTATACTTTTTTATTGTTGCTATAATTTGGACTTGAAAATGGCCTTTTTGAGTCTTGGGCTCCATATGAAAGTTGTAAAATGATACTTCCTTGGGTTGAGATTATTATTTTTTTCTCTTTTTTACAAGTTGAGATTACAAAGAGAGAAAGGCTATGAGAAAGCCATATAATAATAATAATAAAGCAAAAGAAGAAGAAGAAGAAGATGATGAGAACTTTGAGATGGAATATTAACGTAAAGATTTAACAACGATAACAATAAATGTCAAGGTTAGAGGATCCACTAATGGTATGTCAAACAAGTATAGTATAAACTCTTATTACTCAA
>NW_011500639.1:0-12890 GCF_000495115.2 Populus euphratica | reverse complement strand
CAATTTGCAAATTCCATAAAGCAAGATATTCATCATTCAACTTCCATTAATCTATCCAGATAAACAAACTCTCATTAAATTTATATATCTGCTCAATATCTCTTAACAAGATATTAATAAACCTTTTTGTTTTTCAATGTATCAACACATAATTATGGGGCTTTTCTTGGAAGAAAACAAAATTTTTGTTCTAATGTTTAAGGTTAACTTCCTTGGGTTGAGATTATTATTTTTTTCTCTTTTTTTTCATTATTATTTTTTTAATATATATACATATAACTTAAAACACCATGCATCTTTAACCCATGTAACGAGGTTTCGGCTAATGACTCCCATACCAATTGGTCTTAGGGCATTAGGTGTTGAAACACCCCTACGAGCTTAGTAACTCGGGTTGCAGATATTGATATGTAGATAGTGCAATGTTTGATTCCCTTAAAATTTTCTCCTCAACCCATGTAACAAGCGTTGGGCCAATAGCTCCCAAGTCAGCTGACTTTAGGGTATTAGGTGTTAAAACACCTCTACAAAGTCTACCACTTGATGTACGTGACCACACTCTCATGCACGTAAAGGAATATAATAAAAGAAAAAAGAAAACAAAAGAAGAAGAAACAAGAGAAAAGAAATAAAGTTATATACAAGAAACGTGAAAAGTGAAAATAAAATAAATATTATAATTTATACAAAACTTACCTCCCCGGCAACGACGCCAAAAACTTGACATGACTAAAAGATTGATGTCTTCTCCCAAGTGGAGGAGTGTCGAAGTAATAAATAACCCGGCAAGACCGGTGTCGTACGACGGGGAGGTTAATTGTACAAATTATAAATAACGATAATACAACAACAACAACAACAACAACAACAACAATTGTAATTACAATAATAATAATAATAATAATAATAGTAGTAGTAGTAGTAGTAGTAGTAGTAGTAGTACTAGTAATACTAATACTACTACTAATAATAATAATAATAAAAATAATAATAAAGAAAAAGAAGAAGATGATGAGAACTTTGAGATGAAATATTAACGTAAAGATTTAACAACGATAACAATAAATGTCAAGGTTAGAGGATCCACTAATGTGATGAGAACTTGGAGATGGAAAATTAATGTAAGGATTAAACAATAATAATAACAAATGTCAAGGTTAGAGGTTCCACTAATGGTATATCAAACAAGTATAGTATAAACTCTTATTATTGAATTGGAAACCACACACAAAGGAGGTTCCAATCAGATTATATATTGTTAACATGATTACATTAGTCATCTTATTCAATTAATGCTAATACTTGTAAATCTCGTCAAGCATTCATGATTATAACTTATGTTAACAACAAATCAAGTTCCTTTCACAGCTCAGGTGTCGGTTATACCATACAGTATGGGCTATGAAAGTGCCAAGCATTTGTTGTACCAAGTGTTATACAACATAAATCAAGATTAGTCATTTAACAAGCAAAGTATTAAAGAGTTAACAAGATAACAAATATAAAACATGTTAGTATCAAACATTAAGGTCCATATTAAGTTTACATTATACTTATTCTTACACCATTAGTGTAACCTTTTCACCTTTACATAATAAACTTAGCTAGACATAATGAAAGAAAGAGAAATTAATAAACAAAATAAGAACATAAATGAGATAAAAGTTAACTAAGTAAATGAAAGGAAATGAAAGGCATAAACTTGATATTAATGAAAGCAAAGCATAAACATTACAAAAAATACAAAGAGAGAAAGCAAGAGCATGATCTTGATCTGGAAACCAAGATGCCTAAATGCATGGAAAATGCCTCCTTTTATAGGCCAAAATTGGGAACTATTGATTTGATGACTAATTGATGAGTGGGTCACCAACTCTTGACTTGGTGACAATCCTTATCTTCTCTTGTCTGCCCAAAACAACATTGATAATATCAAAATTGGAGCCACTTGAAAACATGAAAGTTGTAGGTAATTGTCTCAGCTTTATTGTGTAAAAACTTTCAGCTCATTTCGACTTCTAGAACTCCAGATATGGCCAACATACTGAATAGTGCTCGGGCTGGAGGACAGATTCGGGCTTCTTTGTTGTTGCAACAATTTGGATTTGAAAATGGCCTTTTTAGATCTTGGGCTCCATATGAAAGTTGTAGGCCTATGTCTTACCTTTCCATCCATATAAAGTGGACCTAAATCTGAGATCTACAGCTCTAGATATGATCCAATTACCAAACCGTGTTCTAGTTTGGACTGCATCAACATCTCTTTTTGGAGTTTAGCCATCTCTTTGTCCTTTCAATTTCAGTTCTTAAATTCATCAATCAATCCTTTTATTTATGTGATAGGCCTGTATTTAAAATAAATATTTACCACAAATTAAAGGTATCTTATATTATTAGATACATTATTATGAAACATATTTTAGTTAAGGAGTCATTGATACTTCAAGTGCAAAATGATGATATAAAACCATGATAAAAATGCACTTTTAAGTACTAATCACACCCCCCAACCAGCTTATTACTAGTCCCTAGTAATCAAAGCGTAAAATAGAAAAACAATTTGTATATTCCACAAAGCAAGGTATTCATCATTTAACTTCCATTAGTCTATCCAGATAAACAAACTCTCATTAAATTTATATATCTGCTCAATACCACTTAACAAGATATTAATAAACCTTTCTTTTGTGCTCAATGTATCAACACATAATTATGGGGCTTTTCTTGGAAGAAAACAAAATTTTTGTTCTAATGTTTAAGGTTAACTTCCTTGGGTTGGGATTACTATTTTTGTCTTTTTTTTTTTTAACTCTATATACATATACTTTAAAAACATCATGCATCTTTAACCCATGTAACGAGCTTTCAGCTAATGACTCCCAGACCAGTTGGTCTTAGGGCATTAGGTGTTAAGACACCCCTACGAGCTTAGTAACTCGGGTCGCAGATACTGATATGTAGATAGTGCAATGTTTGATTCCCTTAAGCTTTTCTCCTCAACCCATGTAACAAGCGTTGGGCCAATAGCTCCCAAGTCAGTTGACTTTAGGGTATTAGGTGTTAAAACACCCCTTCGGACTTAATTGCTTAGGTTAGGGAGGCTACGAAACCAAACTTATCTACATTTTTATTATCATCATTTTTTTTTCTTCTTTTTTTTCTTTTTTTTTTCTTTCTTTTTTTTCATGTTTTTTTTTTAATTATATACAATCCCTTTCCCTTAGTTGTTACCTTTAACAAAAGAACATAAATAATGTAATAATCCAATATGCAACCCACAATCATATGTTAAAGTGTGTGTGTGTAAATTAAGGTTTAAGAATACATGTTAAATAAGTATATGAGCAGAATTAAGTGGTAACAATACGAGAGTTTGTAAACCTGAATATTTCAGGAAGTATTATAATAGACCTTGTTAAGAATGGTTACTAAGATGCGTCTCAAGAGTCACTTTAACAAAAGAACTCCTTTACTCTGCCATCCTAGTAACAACAATTATGCACATGCTTTATGAAATGAAAAACAATTTTTTTTTATCAACTACTACCCTCTCCCCCCAACCAAAACGAGACATTGTCCTCAATGTTCTAAGGTAGAAAGATAGAGTATAAAAGATATCACCTGAAATAACGAACACTGACAAAACCTGAAACACACTAAAACAAAAATAAGAAATAACAAAACACAATAATAAAACCAAAAGACACAAAAATTCACAAATGAAGGCTCAAATCCAATCTAAGCTTTTTACGGCTTCCCGTAGATGACCAATTTATGCGACTCATGGAAGGATCAATCACAGGAATGAAAGATTGTAGTTGGTCAATCAACTGTTCAGCAGTAGCAGCAGAGATTATGATTTGTCGTGCAGAAGATGTTAGAAATTCCTGTTCCACAGCATGATCAAGAAAAGACAACAACTTATCATAATAACCATTAACATTTAACAAACCTATGGGTTTATGGTGAATGTGCAATTGAGCCCAAGAGGAAATATGAAAGATCTCTTCCAATGTGCCTAGACCACCTGGTAAAGCAATGAAAGCATCAGCATGGTTAAACATTGCATTCATTCGAGCCGACATTGTGGAGACCTGAAGTTCCTCTCCAATTGTTTTTCCAATGATGTCCCCTTGTGCCAAAGCTTCAGGGACGACCCCCAAAACTTGACTACCTCCTAAAAATGCAGCTATTGACACACCTCCCATTAACCCAAGACTGCCTCCCCCATACACTAAATGAATCTTTCTCTCAGCTAGCACCTAACCAAGATGATTTGCTGATTCTAAAAACTCCTTTTCTTTCCCAGGACTAGATCCACCGAAAACACAAATATTTCTTATTTGATGACCTGAGGAACTTGCCATTTCTACACACTTCTGTATTTGTTAAATGTATGGGTTGAGTAGAAATGAAAGGAAGGAAAAGAGGGTTTTATAGATGAGAAATTAGAAAGGCAATCATAACATCTATATGTAGGCCAGCTAGAGTCTCACACACTCTCTCTCTCTTTTTATTTATTTATTTACTTTTGAAAAAAAACATGTGTATGTACAGGTAGTTGTGATTGTGGCTCACATCTTCCCTTGGTTTTACGTCCAAGAACGGCTTAAACGCCCTCTATGGGTCGGGGATAGGCTTCCCATCCAGTTTTCTTAAAAACTGGCAAACAGGGTCTTTTTTAGTCAGATTCCCAAGACTAAGTCGATCATGTTCTTTATGAAATAGTGGCCATAAATCATGAATTGCACGATGCACATCTCCACTAGGATGCGTCTCAAGAGTCAATAGAAGATTATCTAAAGACTCCTTACTCAGGCCATCCTTAATGAATTGTATTTTATCTTCACGGTTTATAGATACCATTCCTAAAGAACGACATTGTGTATTACAAGTCCATCTAGCACATCGATGACAGACTTCTAGTCGTTTTGCACGACGTTTCTTTGCAAAAGTGCTTTTACCTGTTCCAGGCATGTGTGAAATAAAGAAATTAGAGGACTCACCTGATAATCGGACCTTTGCTTCAATCAACCAACGAATATCTTCAGGAATTCCATGATTCATTAACAATCTCAATCTTGCACATCTAGCACGGTAAATTTTTGTAATCGCATTCTGAGGCAGAGCGGGAAAATACTTTTTCAATTTTTCAAGATTAGTGTCCATTTTCAAATGAGAATTAGAAGAGAGATTCAAAGAATTGCACAAATATATACACAAATATCAGTTATTGTGGGAAACTGAAAGAACCGACTTAAGTATTATTATTATTATAGTTATTATTGTTATTGTCATTGTTGTTATTATTGTTATTACTATTATTATTGTTGTTGTTATTATTATTATTGTTGTTATGCTATTGTCGTTTATAATTTGTACAATTGACCTCCCTATGGTTCGACCCCGGTCTTGCGAGGTTATTTATTACATCGACACTCCTGAACTTGGGAGAAGACATCATTCTTTTAGTCGTGTGACCTACCATTGCTAAGCAGGCACTCAGATATAAGTTGGGTGTTTCACACATCTGAACCCTGACCAATAGTCATAGGGCAGATCATTAATTCCCCACCTAACTTGGAAGCTTATGTGTGCTTTCAAAAAAATTAAAGCATGTGATGCATGAGGTAGTTTTATACAATGTATAAACATATATATACAAAAATTAAAACATGTAAGAAAATAAATAAAATAAGTTTATTAATATAAAACACATAAACCAAACAAAACACAATTATTAGACAAAAACAAAGCTTAGTCCACAAGGTCTAATGGAGTCCCATTCTGTCGCACGTGTGCGGCGTTGCAGCGAAAACATCCACTCTCAAAATTGATATCTAATGCAGCAAATGTGTGGAGACAAGGAATTTTTGTCTTTTATTAGTGAAAAAATAGAATGGAAGTTACCATTTAGTATTTTGGTTACTAGAAACCCTAATTGGTCTTAGAGATCGGGTACGGGGACTAATTGCGTAAAGAGAAGGTATTAGCACCCCTTGTGTTTTGAAATAAATTCCACTTTTTGACAATTTTCACAGGTTTTGCGGAATGCATGTGATTCCTTGAATATGGTGGGCCAGTAAAATCCATTTTGTAAGATTTCTATAGTTCTCTTTTATGATGAGAAATGATCCCCACGTGCCTTAGAGTGATAAAATTTAATGACATTACTTACCTCATTGTCAGTAATGCATATTTGAAATATTTGATCAGGACAATAATTGAATAAGTAAAGGTCATCCCAATAAAAGTTTTGCATGTTGCTCAAAAATTTTCTTTTGTCTTCGGTACTCCAGTGAACTGGCAAAAATACTGAAGCAAGAAAATTGATATTTTTAGCAAACCAAGGCATTGAACTAAGAGAAAGTAAGGATTCATCAGGAAAGTAATCATCGATTGGTGTGATATCGGGTGTCGAATCTGTTGTCACTTTTGATAAAAGATCCGCATCAACAATTTCGGTGCCTTTTTCATCCTCGATTTCTTCCTTTTTGGTCATGACATGAGGAAATACGAGTGCTAGTGGAGAATCAGTCTTTTCTTTGCAATGTTTAGATTCAACCCCTTCCTTACCCTTAGAGATTGACTCATCGTCTTTCTCACAAGGTTCAAGAATTGGTTTTTAAATAACCTTACCACTACGAAGAGTGATGACTGATTTGACTTGATCCATATGTTGGCTTCCCGAACTACTTGCATTTGTATTGCATTGCCCCTTAGGATTTTGCTGTGGTTGAGATGACAACTTACCTTGCTCTTGAAAACTGAGAGCAGATGTGAATTTTGCAAGAGTGTCTTTAAAATCTGTTATGCTTTGAGTAAGTTAAGTATTGATTGTCTCTTGCTTTTCAATGAATGCATACAATGTTTCCTCAAAATTACTTCTAAGAGGTGGAGCATAAGAAGGTGCATATCCATAAGAATTTTGGAAATTATGGTGTGCTTGAAACTGTGGTAGTGAAGTTTGTGCATTATCACTCTTCCAACTAAAATTTAGGTGATTTCTCCAACTAGGGTTGTATGTTTGGGAGTATAGGTATAATTGGGCCTTTGGATACTGTTTAAAGCATGAGTTTGTTCATAGAGACATTCCTTAAAAGAAGACAAGGTTGGACAATTATTGGTTGAGTGTTCATTTGTTTGACACATTTGACACACAATGTTTTCAATAGATTTTAATTTACCACTCTTTTTCAATTCTAGTGCCTCGACTTTTGACATTACTAAAAGATTGTTGTCTTCTCCTAAATGCAGGAGTGTCGAAGTAATAAATAACCCGGCAAGACCGGGGTCGAACCACAGAGAGGTTAATGATTAGTACTTAAAAGTGCATTTTTATCAAGGTTTTATATTATCATTTTGTACTTGAAGTATCAATAACTCCTTAACTAAAGCATGTTTTATAATAATATATCTAATAATATAAGATACATTTAATTTATGGTAAATGTTCATTTTAAATGCAAGCCTATCACATAAATGAAAGGATTGATTGATGAATTTAAGAACTGAAATTGAAAGGATAAAGAGATGGCCAAACTTAGAAAAGAGATGTCGGTGCAATCCAAACCGGAACACTGTTCGGTAATTGGATCATATCTGGAGCTATAGATCTCAGATTTAGGTCTACTTTATATGGATGGAAAGGTAAGACATAGGCCTACAACTTTCATATGGAGCCCAAGATTTAAAAAGGCCATTTTCAAATCCAAATTATTGCAATAACAAAGAAGCCCGAATCTGTCCTCCAACCTGAGCATTGTTCAGTATTTTGGCCATATATAGAGTTCGAGAAGTCAAAATGAGTTGAATTTGTTACACAAGAAAGCTGAAACAATTACCTACAACTTTTATGTTTTCGAGTGGCACCAATTTGGAAATTATCAATGACGTTTTTGGTAGACAAGAGAAGATAAGGATTGTCACCAAGTCAAGAGTTGGTGACCCACTCATCAATTAGTCATCAAATCAATAGTTCCCAATTTTGGCCTATAAAAGGAGGCATTTGCCATGCATTTAGGCATCTTGGTCTCCAGATCAAGATCATGCTCTTGCTTTCTTTCTTTGTATTTTTTGTAATGTTTATGCTTTGCTTTCATTAATATCAAATTTATGTCTTTCATTTCCTTTCCTTTACTTAGTTAACTTTTATGTTGTTATTTTGTTTATTTATTTTTCTTTCTTTTATTATGTCTAGCTAAGTTTATTATGTCAAGGTGAAAGGGTTACACTAATGGTGTAAGAATAAGTATAGTGTAAACTCAATATGGACTTTAATGGTTGATACTAACATGTTTTGTATTTGTTATCTGGTTCACTCTTTAATACTTTCACTTTAATGTTTGATACTAACATGTTTTATATTTGTTATCTTGTTTACTCTTTAATACTTTGCTTGTTAAATGATTAATCTTGATTTATGTTGTATAACACTTGGTACAACAAATGCTTGGCACTTTCATAGCCCATAATGTATGGTATAACCGACACCTGAGCTATGAAAGGAACTTGATTTGTTGTTAACATAAGTTATAATCATGAATGCTTGACGAGATTTACAAGTATTAGCATTAATCGAATAAGATGACTAATGTAATCATGTTAACAATCTATAATCTCATTGGAACCACCTTTGTGTGTGGTTTCCAATTGAATAATAAGAGTTTATTCTATACTTGTTTGACATACCATTAGTGGAACCTCTAACCTTGACATTTGTTATTATTATTGTTTAATCCTTACATTAATTTTTCATCTCCAAGTTCTCATCATCTTCTTCTTCTTCTATTTCTTTATTATTATTATTATTACTACTACTACTATTATTATTATTATTACTACTACTAATACTACTACTACTACTATTATTATTATTATTATTATTATTGTTGTTGTTGTTGTTGTTGTTGTTGTTCTTCAATACTCAGAGAGTGTCTCTCCATGAGATTGCCGAATCCCACATATTTCTTTCCTTATGTTGGCAACTCGAGATGCTGGGAAATACTTCTCAAGGAAAATCTTCTTCATGGCATTCCAAGTTCCAATAGATCCTGGGAGAATAGAGAAAAGCCATGCCTTTGCTGCCCCTTTTAAAGAGAAAGGGAAAGCTTTCAACTTAACCTGTTCTTCATCAACTCCATTCGGTTTCATGCCAACACAAACCATATGGAACTCCTTGAGATGAGTATGTGGATCTTCTCCTGCAAGACCATTAAATGTTGGTAACAAATGTATAAAACCAGATTTGAGCTCAAAGTTTACATTATTGTCAATGTTTATGCATAGTGGCTGATTTTCCACATTAGGAGCAGCAAGCTCCTTGAGTGTTTGTTGTCTTGCAATAGCCATGGTGTTGAGGCGAGCTTCCTTTCTTAACCTGCGTAAAGTGCTTTCTATTTCAAAATCAACCTGCACTTGAATTTGATTAGTAGAACGGGTCACAGGCATCAATTGCTAAGAAAATTCAAAAGAAAGAAACCACACAAGAGACGAAAAATAATGCAAATTATATGAAAATCCAACGCTAGGAAACTAAAATTGCCTAAAAACCTTAGATAACAGAGGAATTTGGCCTCGAAATGGTAAGGTTAGTGGTTTACCACTAGTCTTGTTCAAAACGTCATTTCCCTTCAGAAAACAAAAGGTCGAACCTTAATTCCACAAACAAATCTGTTTTGAACAGTACCGTTGCGGCAAGTGAACAGTACCGCCGCAAGCAAAAAACTTTTTTTTTGTTTTTTTTTTCTGAATAATAATAAATAATAATCACAGCAAATAAAAATAACAGTACAAGCACAAGAATTAACTAAAATTACTTCCCCGGCAACGGCGCCAAAATTTGTTGCGATGTCGCGGTCGCACAAATTAATTACCCTTACACTTAAATCACACAAGATAGTATAGAGCAAGCAAGGGATCGATCCCACGAGGAAGATTTAGTTTAGATTTTTATGCTATACGTTATGCAATTGGGGGGTTTTGATTTGTGATAATCTAAACTATGGAAGAAATTAAACTAGTGAACACAATCAATTAAAACTGAAATTTATCAAGAAAACAAACCTTGGTCACAAGCACACATCCACCTACAGAAATCAGAACCGATCCTTGAAACGAAACTCCAGTTTATATTCTGAATTTTTATCTTTTCTTAACTTTGGTTAATTAACGGATCCGCCGTATAACTAGCCCTAACCAACAAATAATCACAGTGTCCGCACTAATGATTTAATCTAATGGCAGCCTTAAGATCTAGATAAATTCATTAATCTTAACAACCAAGTTGTCTGCTTGTGTTGCTTTGATCGAATGTTTTCCCTAAGTTTAATAACGTAGTTCCGCCACAATTATCAAGCTTAGTTGCTTCACAAGTTTATATACCCTAACTCCGGTTTTGATACCAAACTTAGCAATAGATTGTTCACAATAATAACTTAGAGTCCGCTCTAGCAATTATCAACAACAATCATAGAAAACATGCATAGGAAAACAATCATACTCATTCATAATACAAACTGAAAATAAATGAAGAATAAATCTCACAGTTCTTGAAATCTGAAAGTTTCTGCGTCCTTGCAACCAAGAAAAGAGCTTAGCCTTGCATATCTATTGAACAACTACTCCTAAAGATAAAAGAAAGCATTATTTCTAGTATGTAGAGAGGAGAGTTTGTGTTTCTTCACTTCTAGTTGCTACCACCTTTCTTTGATTCTATTGCACTCCCTCCTCCTCTTTCTTGGCTCTCTTGATGTCTATATATAGGCTTCAATGGCAGCTCCTCTTGCTTCTTTATCAACAATGGTGGCTGCCAAACTTGCCAAACTTTGACATTAGTAGTCACCACAAACAACCCACCATTGTAGCCTCCTTCTTTGACAATGGCAGCATTCCAACTTGTAGCTGGTTTGTGGTTGGTGATTTGAGGTTGGTGGATTGAGGTTGGTGGCTACTTTTCTTGACCTTCTAGATTGATTTACTAGAGGGGCTAAATTGCTGAAATTATAACTTGGATGATAGTTTAGAAGCTTCGAAACATAATTTGGACTCATTTCTTCACGAAACCTGATTGCTGGCAGAATTCAGTTGTCATCTTTGAAAACTCATATCGCCCTCATCTGACATCGTTTTTGTCTGAAAATTGGAGCGTTTCTAGACCTTTGAGTCATGAATCCAAAAAAATTGAGTTTGCATCAATTGGACTTCTATAGCTCTAGATATGGAATTTTGAATGGACAAAGGTCAACAGTGGCAGAATACGAGATTTGAGTTTGAAGGATGTGATTTCCATGATCTTCCTCTTTGTATTTTTCTTGCATTACATTTCCAGAAAGGTATGGATGTTAGCTTTTTAGAGCCACTGGAATCACTTCATTTTGATCTCTAGAACTCACACTCTGCACAAAACATCGACTGAACGTCAAATCTGCCAATTATCTCCAATTTACTCCTTTTTGCATTTTTCATCCAAAAGTGCCTTCAAAACATAAAACAAAGAATATCAAGGCATTTTACATATAAAACATGGACAAAACATTAGGTAAAAGTGGGTGAAACTATCGAATAATATGGTTACATCAAATACCCCCACACTTAGCTCTTGCTCGTCCTCGAGAAAGGATAAATAAAATTAAATTGAAAATAACTATGATCAATCTCTTAATCTCCCATCAATGTCCAAGAGTACAAGCATTATTAATAAGAATATAATAAAAAAGAATAAAATAAATAAATTTTTATGAATTTGTTTACATGCAAACTTCAAAATTCAATCAATCATCGGTATTTAAATGAAATCTATGCCATGCCAAAGTGATAGGTCCTCTCATTGATATACACTCCAACACTCATGTGTTTAGGGTTTATGTGTCTAAATCTCTCAAATTCAATCAAAGAGTATGTTCTACCATAAGCTTGCTTTTCAATCTCATCTCCATTATTAATATATTACAAACAATGCATGAATCAAAAGGTCTTATTTTCCGGTTGTAATTGGACTAAGGTTAAGGTGAGGTAAAAGAGAGTAAAAGGAAAGGTTCAAATCAAAGAAAGTAGAGCATTCTGAAAAATGATATTTCAAACAAGATATTCCATCAAAGCTCATAAATTTTTCATCTTTAATCACCAATGCTTAACTGCTTTTGATTTTAAGCTTTTGCAACATAAAATCTTAAGAACATAAATGAACTTTTCTGTCTTTTTTTCTTTTTTCTTTTTCTTTTTTTGTAATTTTGCCTTTCTTTTCATCAAGCATCACTTCTTCTGTCTTTTCACATAATTTCCAACCATAATTCCATGAAATATCACAAGTATATGCTCTACTAATCCTTGGCCAGGGGAAAAGGAAAACATATATAAAGTTAAGGCTTATACATGGATAAAGAAAAGATAAATAAGCTCAAAAGGGGCTCACTAAGGATAATATGCTTTAGGTTGGCTTTTTGGTTCAAGTGATTGAAATTCCTAATGCCTTTATCATCTTCATGTATATTTGTAATGGAATATAATCTCAATAAGATATGAAGCAAGTTCTAGAGATACATATCATTGAAAGAATGCACACTCAAAGAATATAATGTGGAAGGCTCAAAAGCTTGCATTGGTATAACACTATAAAGTCAACATGACATATTCTCAAAGTCAATCCTTAAATCAATTAAACCTTAAAATTTGCATGCATACTACTTCATTTGATTTATATCTTCATCTAACTCAATTAATTCTCATACATAATACTCATATTCTCAAAAACCAATGGGAGTTATAAAAAGATCAAACATAATTTTTTTTTTTTGAACAACAAAGAAAACTAAAATAAGAAAATAAAAATTCTCCCAATACCCCCACACTTAAAACACAACATTGTCCTCAATGTTGAAATAAAAGCAAAG
>NW_011507362.1:0-1315 GCF_000495115.2 Populus euphratica | reverse complement strand
AAAGCGCAAAAATGGTCCTCAAGCTATTTTCCTTGAGTTCTCCTTGGATATTTGTCAAGGTTACTATTTGATCTTTTTAATTTTTTATCTGATATTTTAATCTAATTTTTTTTTCTAACCTATAGCCTGAGAAACCAGGGAAAGAGAGAGTTATCAAAAAATAATAAGAAAAAAATTTATAAATTGATCACATTCTGACCATAAAAATAATTATTTTTTGTGCTAGTAAATTTTTTTTAATAAGATAAGTTTTATTAATATGTTTTTTATCCTTTATCTTTTTTGAAAAAGTAGATTGAGCGCTTGAAATTTTTTTTAAATTCAAGTTAATTTTTAATTTTTATATTGATTAAATTATGATTTAAGACTACCTAAATCTTGAGATTGTCTTTTTTTTTTTTTGTTAAAAAATGGTGAGAAAATGGATTTATAAGCTACTTGAGGCCTTGATTGACTTTGTGGCCACCGCTAAAGGCTTTCAAACACTGAACTAGTGGGCAAAACAGTTGATCTATTTAGGGGTGATTATTTTTGGTTCAGTTCAGTTTTTATAAAAAAAAAATAACCAAACCGAAAAAAAATTTGAAAAAAAACCCGAAACCGAACCGAAACCGGGTCAAACCGACCGGTTTCGGTTTGGTTCGGTTTTTTAGGGGAAAAACCGGTTCAAATCGGTTTGGCTTGGTTTTTCCGGTTTGGCTCGGTTTTGGCTCGGTTTTTTTCCGGTTTCGGTTCGGTTCGGTTTTTCGGTTATAAAACCGAAACTGAACCGAACCGGCTGGTTTTTTCAAAATTTTAATCGGTTTAATCGGTTTTTTTTCCAGTTTTCTCGGTTTAATCGGTTTTTCGGTTTTTTTGCTCACCCTAGGCCTATTAGGCCAAGTTTGGTGGGTGTTTTTATTAGTATTTAAAAAAATAGAATAAAATAAATACAATTATTTTTTATTATATCATTCCATTAATACCATTTAACTTTAGGTTTGTTTTCAAATAAAACTATAATATTTTTAGGAAGCGTTCGTGATTCTTTTATTATCTAACAACTTAGTATTTGTTTAGAATTCAATATCTTTTTAATATTTTTTATGCACAGTTTTTAATCTATCTTTTATTAAATATATGCACTAAATTTTAAATCCATGATCAAAATATTACTTGTAAATAAAAAATGCATTAATAACATTTACATAGTTTATTTTTTTATGTTTTAAAAAAATTAGTTCAACCTATAATAAAGCACGAACTAATTGTCTAGTTTGTTCTAAATCATTTTAGAACTGGAATTCCAATTTAGAACCATACAAAAAACGAAATA
>NW_011507338.1:0-1334 GCF_000495115.2 Populus euphratica | reverse complement strand
ATTTTTTTATTTTTTTAAATGGTTTATAGATTTTATTTGTTTATAGTAATTCCATTCTCATTTTTTCTTTGCTCTTTTATCCAAATTTTTAATTTTATTTATCAAATCAAATTTATAATTTTTTAATAGTAATAATATTAATTTCAATTTGATGTTTTTTTTATTTGTTTCATTTTCTATTTTTATCTAGATTTTTATAGTTTTTAATTTTATCTTTCAAATCAAATTTATAATTTTTTAATAGTAATAATATTAATTTCAATTTGATGTTTTTTTTATTTGTTTCATTTTCTATTTTTATCTAGATTTTTATAGTTTTTAATTTTATCTTTCAAATCAAATTTATAATTTTTATCACAATAATAATAATTATGGTAGTTATTATAGTTGTAATAATAATAGTAATAATAATAGTAATAATGATAGTAATACTAATAATGATAATAATACTAGCAATATTATTAATATTTATATTAATAGTAATGATTATGTTGATGATGATGATAATAATAATAGTTTATTATGATAGTAATAGTAATGATCTGTACAGGAGGTCTCGAATTTGAATCAAGATGTGTAATTTTTATAAAAGTTTAGGACAATCAAGATTTTACTTGTTCAACTTGGCCCATAAAATATTTTTTTTAGAAATTAAGGTTTACTCGAATCTAAAAAAAATAGTAATGATTACAGTGATAATTATGACGAGAACAATAATAATAATGATAATAAAAATAATAGTTATTATAGTTAAAATAATATTATTGATGATGAAACCAATGCTATTAATAATAATAATAATAATTATAGTGATAATAGTATTTTTTTATAATAGTTTATAACGATAGGAATAATTTTAATTATTATTATTATTATTATTATGACAGTAATAATTCTTTTTCATGACAGCTCGCACCAGGGATTTTTTTGCTCGAAAATTCTTTTTCCCTCTCTATAATTCCACTACAAACCATAGAGAAAGGATGAATTTTTTTAAAAAAAATGCATAATCTCTGCCATATATGTGTGCCGAGTGAGTCAGGCTGTAAACTATTGTTTTATGACAAAAAATGAAAAGAAAGAAAGAAAGAAAACTTGAGCCATGTCGATTCGATTTAAATTTTCATGCAAGGACTAACAATTTGTATGTGCATTACGCATGGGAACCTGCTACAAATCAGTACATAAATAATCACTTTTTTTATTAATGTTTATACAAATCAGTACATGAATAATCAGTTTTTTTTTTATTAATGTTTATAGAATATTTTATATAGTTATTAAATTTAGTTTGTTTAGCGAGTTGACCAAAAAACAGTCAATTCATAACTTAA
>NW_011507339.1:0-1334 GCF_000495115.2 Populus euphratica | reverse complement strand
ATATATATGGTCATCTAAGCTTCAGTTGTCTTTAAATTCTTTAACAAAAAGAAATGGTGAGAGGGTTGTCTTGAAACCTCAATAAAAGTATGTGAATATTATCTAGTAGGGCAATAAAGAGATTCATTTTCTAATAAAGGTATGTGAAGAGCTTCTCATATTCTAGAACTTTTGCATGTTGATACTCATGGACTAATCAATCATATATCTAATAACAATAAAAGTATTTTGACTAGTTTTATAAATGATTACAATTATAAAGTATAAGTTTATTTCTTGAATAAGAAATTAGAAGCATTTATTGCTTTAAAAACAATATAAGAATATTGTCAAAAATAAACTAGGCTCAAGCATAAAGAAGTTTGCGTACTGGCCATGGGAGTGAGTTCACATCACTTTAATTCATTAATTTTTATAGTGCATATTGTATTTGAAGACAACTAATAACTACATGCACCCCTTCAATAAAATGATTTTATAAAGAGAAAGAATTAAACTATCATGAACATGGTTCGAAGTATGCTTTTAGAGGAAAAGATCCCCAAAACATTTTGGCTATAAGTTGTAAATTAGACCATTCATCTTCTTAACAGGAGTCTAACTCTTACAGTATGGAATAAAACTTCATTAAAAGCTAGAAGTGCATTCAAACTTTCAATGGATTATTTTATGGTGTTTGGGTATGTTTCTCATGTTCATATTTATGATTACAAACAAAAAAAAGAAGCTTGATAATAAGAGCATAATATATGTTTTATTAGAGTTAGTGAGGAGTTAAAAGCATACAAGTTATATGATCAAATTTTTTAAAAGATTATAATAAGTAAAGATATGGTGTTTGAAGAAATCAGTAACTAAGATTAGAATAAAAGGTTATAAAAAAGTTATTTTGGCTTATTCAAATTAGGGAGACATTAACAAAGATTCGAATGCAATCGTTAGAAATAGAAATGAAACCAAAACTAGTATATATCACTATTGAGAAAAGTGAAATTGATAGTTTAAATGAAGGCATTTCATTTAAATCAAGTAAAGATCCATAACATGAACAAAAGTTGAGAAGGTAACTAAATCGAATGAGTGATTATATAAGTAAAGAAGGTTTATCTGAAGAAGAAAATATGGCATATCTAACCATATTTGCACCCAATGATCCAATTCTATACAAAGATGCAATAAAAGATTCAAAGTAGAGAACAATGATGAATATGAAAATTCAAGTTATAACAAAGAATGATACTTGGAAATTAAAATATCTACCTACTTGAGAAAAGAAGGTTAACGTGAAATAGATGTGTAAAACAAAGTTCAATGAAAATGATAAGGTAAAGTGA
>NW_011507286.1:0-1371 GCF_000495115.2 Populus euphratica | reverse complement strand
AAAAGTTAGAGCTGTGGCACAATTATTGCCTATAAAAAAACATCGAGAAAGAGAGCAAAATAAGAGAGAGAGATTATGAGTGAGTAGAGAGACCAAGAGAGAAAGTAAAAAGCTGCAATGACAGTAGCTGCAGGTGCAACAATGAGAGTTGAGAGTAGAGTTTGAGTGAAGTGATTCTTCTTCTTCATGTATTTGTATTGTATCATTTCTCTATTTTTAATAATATGGATCCTCTCCCGTCGATATAGGCGATTTGGCGAATCACGTTAAATATTGTGTCAGTGTGCTTAACCTCCTATAAGCAAATATCAGAACATCACCGGTCAGATTCCCCAATAACTAGTATTAGAGCTTTGGTTTAAAATAGTGTTTGATTTTGCTCAAAAATAAAAGTTGTTAAAATTATATTTTGACCATACTACTATGTAAGGAGGAAGGGACGAAGCCACTGTTGAAAACCGCGTCGAAATTGAATGTTGGACTCGTCCGCACTGGCAAGGTGGCTGACCACACGCGTAGACGCACGCTATGTGTCACACGCATCTTCTTCTCCCGGATAAACTGACCCGACCCGAATACCAAACGACTCGACCCCCGTGTAGGATCTAGATGATGATGACGTCAACATGACGTCACCATAGTGTCAGCATACAAGGTGGCATGCCATGTTAGCAACCACGTCATCATTTTGGGACCCACCTGCCACGTCACTAGCCGCGAGCCGAGAGTGAGCCGAGCCGGTTTGGAGCTGAGGGATAGGGTTCTGTGTAGCAAAGTCTACGTGCAACTGGATCTGAGATTGAATCTGGACCGCTAATCAGGCCAGAATTGTTTTGATCAAATCTTAGCCGTCTGAAGTGCGATTTGGATGATTTCAAACTTGTTTTCAGCTAATTTAATCATTCTGAATGCAATGGTATGGTTTGATTGTTGAGATTGAGACTATAAATGGTGGTGATAAATTATTGAAGAGAGATTGCCCGATCAAGAGGCATCTGATGGTCATTATGGTGGTCGGTAGAGATAAAGAAGAAGTAATTACACATGTTTGCCTAATTACATATGTTGAACTGTTATGTGGGGAATTTTAATTGCCTTGAGGGAAGGTAAAATTGGGACACTCTGGATACCCGATTATGTGGACAGTTTGAAGTGGAGAGTGATATTTGATAAAGATCAATCTTGACAAATCTAAACAATGATAGTCTCGCCAGATGTTGAGAAATCAGGTAAGAAACCAAAATATTCCAGATCACTTGCAAAGGAAAGCTGCGACAAAGCTAGAAAATGGTTGTATATACAAAAAGATAGTACGATGGATAGATATGGCATAAGAAGTTCTGGCTAGGAAATTAGATTTTAAACGGGACC
>NW_011507337.1:0-1335 GCF_000495115.2 Populus euphratica | reverse complement strand
GCCAAGCCATCGTCACCAAATCAACCTTCCCGCGAAAGCAAGTAATAGCTTATCCAACACTGGATTATTCAGTGGAGTGGATATAAGGAAAACGGACCTGCAATGCCCATGGACCGATACAAGCTTCAGGTTGATTGCTACATGGACCTCAGAGGGAAAAAAGCGTTTAGCTATCATCTTTAGAGTATGATTAGGAGTATGATTTTGATTATTTTTTAAAATATTTTATATATTAAAATAATATTTTTTTAATTTTTAAAATTAATACATTAAAAATATTAAAAAAAAAATTAAAAATTATTTTTTAACAACACGAGTATAATCGCATTTCCACACACTCTTTAAACATGTTATGAAAACTAGCAAATATTTTTCTAATTTTTAGATAATTACTTTTAATATACCTGCTCTTTGAGAATCCATGCATATGCAATTTCATCTTTATTATCATACTTACGAATTTTAACAATTAAGTTGTGGTTTTATATTTTGGATGCAGTCTCAAAAAGATATATATATATATATATATATATATATTGATCACTTTAATTATTTGGATTCATTCAATAACTTTAAATCAACCTCATGAAGGGAAAAAAACCTTAAGAATTAATAATTAATAATTTTAAGAATATAAATATTTAATGAATAAAGATTTCAATTTTGCACTAAAAAAAAACTTCCAGAATTTTAGTTTGGCAATAAGAAATGCAACAGTATAATATGTTATTAATAGAATTGAGGCAGTCACCAATGGCTCTCCGTTGTAGTCTAGTTGGTCAGGATATTCGGCTCTCACCCGAAAGACCCGGGTTCAAGTCCCGGCAACGGAACTTTTATTTTTATCCATTGCTCCATTTGTGAGTGTAGGGCCAGATCTGTATGTTTCTTTTGGGCTTCTAGAAAATTGAGTTTCGGTAGATGCCAAGGCCCATCACTGATTGGAGGTAACCTTCATTTTGATTTTTATATGCATTAATGTTAAACTTTTACCTTCTAAGAAAAAAAAAAAAAAAAACATTTATCTTCATGTTTCAAAACTGGTTCTTCAAATTCTTTGAACGTAGCCGTAAAATAGCCTTTTTCATCACTTTCCTTCGCTTTTTTCTTATTCTGCATGGTTTCCTCCTGGATCTCTACACACGAGATTATATCTCATGAGAATCTTTGAAAGCTTGAAAAATCTATAAAATAGGCCAGCATATTCCACATATATTTCGGCGGGGGTTGAATCATATAAGTACAATTAAAATGTTTAGTCTCAAGTCATCGCACATTCACGAACCTTTACAAAGAAATCAACTTCTACGGAAAATTATATTAGATTTGGATTTT
>NW_011507336.1:0-1336 GCF_000495115.2 Populus euphratica | reverse complement strand
CAAATCAAGACAGCTTTACAACTACTTTGGTGCATGTTTTTTTTCCTCATTTATGAGGTGTCTCCTTCTTCTTTTTGACCCAAAATAATGTTAAAATATCCCCTCCAGCTTTCCATCCATGTGCTTGCCTTCTTGGATCAATGGATTGCCCAAAATAAATCAATTGTTATTTGTTGTGTGGACATGTAAGATCATGGATTGTGTTTGGGTTGATTTGAAGGTTGATTTGGGGTTGATTTAGGGCTGATTTGGGGCTGAATTTGGGCTGAATTTGAGCATCAAATAAGTATACAAATGTACTTATTATTTGGGCTAAGATTGACATTGAAACCTTGAGTGTTTAATGGTTGAAGTTTGCACACAACATAAGGCAAGTTTGGGCTTGAAATAAATCATATGATATTCTTTTCTAGAATTGGAATAGAATTGATTTTTGGGACAAATTTGGAGCACTTATTTGAACCAAGATTTGCTTCAATCTTCAACTAAATGTCTCTTCAATTCTTTGTTCTGAATTCCGACGTTGAATTTTGTGAATTAATTCATTTAAGCTCCAAAAACCTATCGAAACATTAAAACAAACTTCATTACTAAAAAACACATCAATTATTATAAAAACAACCGAATAAAAACAATAAATACATATGTAAAATAGGAGACTTAATGACACTTTTGATGCACAATCAACTACTTTCACATGTCCATTTGGTACTTTTGCATATCGTAGGATGCCTTTTGGATTATGTAATGCACCAGCCACATTTCAAAGATGCATGCTTAGTATATTTAGTGATATGGTTGAACATTTTCTTGAGATTTTCATGGATGATTTTTCTATTTTTGACGATTCATTTGATGATTGTTTGAATAACTTAGAAAAGGTTTTGACCAGGTGTGAAGAGAAGAATCTTCTACTGAATTGGGAAAAATATCATTTTATGGTAACAAACGGCATTGTACTTGGTCACATTGTTTCATCAAAAGGAATTGAGGTTGACAAATCTAAAATCGAGTTAATTGCAAACTTGCCAAAACCAAAATCTCTTAAAGACGTTAGATCATTTCTAGGACATGCTGGTTTTTATAGAATTCTCATCAAAGATTTTAGTGTAATATCTAAGCCTTTAAGTAACCTTTGATTAGTACTTAAAAGTGCATTTTTATCAAGGTTTTATATCATCATTTTGCACTTGAAGTATCAATAACTCCTTAACTAAAACATGTTTTATAATAATGTATCTAATAATATAAGATACCTATAATTTGTGGTAAATGTCTATTTTTAATGCAGGCCTGTCATATAAATGAAAGGATTGATTGATGAATTTAAGAATTG
>NW_011507341.1:0-1331 GCF_000495115.2 Populus euphratica | reverse complement strand
TTTTTTAAAAATTATTTTTAAAATCAGTGCATTAAAATCATCCAAAACATATAAAAAAATTAATTTTTAATTAAAAAATTAATTTTTTAAAATCAATGTATTAAAAAATTCCAGTTCGATTTGGTTTCGATTTCTAAAATCTAAAACTGATTAAATCGAACCAAATCAAACCAGTTCAACTAGCCACCACTTGAAAAAAAAAGTATAAATAAAATATTTTTTAACCCTAAAATCACATTTAGACATCAACCGTCTCTTTGCATATCCCTCTCCTTTCCCTTCACTTTTCTTTGCTTTGATTTTTCTCTCCTTCCTCTACACTTTTTTAAACCTAAAGTTATAGGTTTTTATGAGGTGCATGCATGGTACGGGAAAGTGTTAAGTTGTGGAATTTTTTTCTTTTAATTCCCTATTTTTTTTGTTCCCTGTTGTGTTTTTTATTTTTTGCTGGCTTGTGTGGCTGAAGGTTTGGACAATTTGTTCATACAAGTTTCAGCCAACAAACATAACGTCTTTTCTTTATTGTGCATAGCAAAAGCTTTAGATTTGAAAGCTCTTGTTTTAATTTGATCATACAGAAGCTTTATTATGCGTAGCAAAAGCTTTTTAGTTGCCTTCTTCAATGTAGGGATTAGGAATTTTTTTGGGAGTGTGAACAAGTCGGAATAATTTTGGTTTGAACTGGTTTGGAAAGGAAAAAACAGAATTAAACCAAACCAAAATTAATTGGTTTGAATAAGTTATCGGTTCGGTTCAAAAAAATTTAAAAATCAGTTTAGTTTTTTATTTTGGTTCAAAATCAAACTGAACTGGAAATTCTCAGCTCTAAATACAACCACCCACAAAAAAATAAAAGTGAATACAACATCAAAAACAAACATGCACAAACTTATATTTTTGTATTAAACAAGGAAGAGCTTACAATTGAAGTTGTATTGTATAGCTAGGGGTAGAGTCGTGCTACACGAATAGATTTTTTTTTGTGTAAAAAATAATATTTAGATGTTGTAAATATATTTTAAAACATGAAAAAAAATTAATAATTTGAGTTATAGATTTGAATGAATTAAATAAGTTAATTTTATTTTAATTAGATAATAATAAAAAAGACAATAATAATGTATGGATCAAATTAAAAAAAGAAGAAGAAGAAATCACGATAAACTTGAAAAATTATTATTTATAGAAGAAGACGAACAATATAGCTTAATTATCAAGCCATTAAATATGAAAGAATAAAATTAGATAAAAAAGGATAAAAAATCAACATGATTTGATATGAGCTAGAATGACAAACCGATAATCCAAGTAATAAAGGTCGATTCAACCGA
>NW_011507334.1:0-1337 GCF_000495115.2 Populus euphratica | reverse complement strand
TTACTTTACTTTAATTTTTTATTTGAAATTCAATCACTGCCTCCCTTTTGTTTTTAAATTTTTTTGGTCCATCTTCTTTTAAATAATAGTTATTTTTTAAATAATCCAAGCTCCGAGAAGATTATTGTGACTTATCTTTAGTTTTTCTTTTTTTTATAAATTATATAAATAAATTATATTTGAACAGTTTAATTATAAAGATTATTTATTCCTCGTATAAGTAAATAACCTCTAATATAAAAAATAATTATGATAAATATAAAATAAAAATGGACAAATATGGTTAAGTATTTGTATGTGTATTGATCTTCTGCTTTTAATATAAAAAATAGCTAAATGAGTTAATATTTAATTAGCATAAACAACTTTTTTAAGTTTATCAGTTTATATATTTTATAATTTAATTTTACTAGGTGTACATCATGTTTTTTTGCTTCTCAATTAAAAACTAACGGTGCCCTAAAATGTATTCATAACTTTACATCCCTTATGCTTTAACATTAGAAATTAACTTTAAAAATTAATCATCGTGTGGTGTGAATTACAAGACTGATGCATGTGTGTCTATATATATATACACTCAGACACACACACGAAGAATCAAAAACATATAAGAGGGGTACTGATAGGCTTGGCCTAGCGGTGGAAGGAGCTTGTCTTCTTTCATTACACCTGAATTCGAGTTCTCACATGCACGCTTGTCATCCTCGTGGTGTCTTACATGCCTACTAGATTTGCAGGGTATTTAGTGGGTCGTGGAAATTAGTCGTGATGCGCACAAACTGGCCCAGACACCCCACGTAAAAAAAAAACACACACAAGAGAAAAGACAAAAAACAATAAAAAAATATTTGTTTTATAAATGATAAAAAAAATTTATATATCATATGTATGATAATTTTTGCAATGTCTCAAATTGCAACACTTACTTTACAATATTATTATCTAAAAAATATATCATATTATTAAAATGACTAAAATTATTATATTTAAGAAAAGGATGGGAATATAGTTTCTATCATGTTTTTAAAAGTTTTAATTTTTATAAAAAAATATTTTTTTTATGTTTTGAATTGTTTTGATATGCCAATCTTCAAAATAATTTTTTTTAAAATAAAAAATTATTATTTTGATTTATTTCAACATGAAAATTTTTTAGAAAAGCAATCACATTACAAAACAATCACTTAAAATAAAAATTGGTATTAATATTGACAAAATTATTGGACAACATCAAATAAAGCCTCTCACAATTTTTGTTGTTAAAATAAAAATGAGGTGATTAACATGTTGGAGGAAATTAACTATCTTTTTTATATATAATATTGCTAATTACT
>NW_011507330.1:0-1338 GCF_000495115.2 Populus euphratica | reverse complement strand
ATAACAACTAAGGAAAAGGGATAGTATATAAATTACAAAAAAAAAAATGATAATAAAAACGTAGATAAGTTTGGTTTCGTAGCCTCCAATCAAACATTTCAATATCTACGTATCAGTATCTACAACCCGAGTTATTAAGCTCAAAGGGGTGTCTCAACACCTAATGCTCTAAGACTAACTGGTCTAGGAGTCATTAACTGAAAGCTCATTACATGGATTAAAGATGCATTGTGTTTTTAAGTTATATGTGTATTAATAAAAAAAGAAAAAAAAAAAGAAGAAGAAAAAGATAATAATCTCAACCCAAGAAAGTTAACCTTAAACATTCAAAAAAAAAATTATTTTCTTTCAATTAAAGTCTCATAACTATGTGTTGATGTATTGAGCACAAAAGAAAGGTTTAATAATATTTTGTTTAAGAGTTATTGAGCGGATATATAAATTTAATGAAAGTTTGTTTATCTCGATAGATTAATGGAAGTTGAATGTTGAATACCTTGCTTTGTGGAATTTGCAAAAAAAATTATATTTTAACGCTTTGATTACTAAGGACTAGTAAAAAGCTGATTAGAGAGTGTGATTAATACTTAAAAATGTATTTTTTTTCAAGGTTTTATATCATCATTTTGCACCTGAAGTATTAATAACTTCTTAACTAAAGCATGTTTTATAATAACATATCTCATAATATAAGATACTTTTAATTTGTGGTAAATGTTCATCTTAAATACAGGTCTATCACATAAATGAAAGGATTGATTGATGAGTTTAAGTACTGAAATTAAAAAGACAAAGAGATGGCTAAACTTAGAAAATAGATGCTGGTACAGTCCAAAGTGAAACACTGTTCGATAATTGGGTCATATCTAGAGCTATAAATCTCTGATTTAGGCCTACTTTATATGGATGGAAAGGTAAGACATAGGCCTACAACTTTCATATGAAGGTTTGGTTTTAATAAGGTTGTTTTCAAGTTCAAATTATAGCAACAATGAAGAAGTCTGAATTTGTCCTGCAGCCCAGACATTGTTTAGTGTTCAACCCATATCTTGAGTTCTAGAAGTCCAATGACCTCAATTTGTTCTTTTTTTAGAAATCTGAGATAATTTTCTAAAACTTTCATGTGGAGATCTGGTTCAAATTATGACGTTATTAATGACGTTTTATTCAAACAAGAGAAGATAAGGATTGTCACCAAGTCAAGAGTTGGTCACCCACTCATCAATTAGTCATCAAATCAATAGTTCCCAATTTTGACCTATAAAAGGAGGCATTTACCATGCATTTAGGCATCTTGATTTGCAAATCAAGATTATGCTCTTACTTTCTCTCTTTGTT
>NW_011507331.1:0-1338 GCF_000495115.2 Populus euphratica | reverse complement strand
CACATCCCTAGTATTACAGGTATTTTGGAACGATTAGAGAAGAAAAATGTGCTATTATCTTAAAGTAGTTTGGAAAATAATCTTGGAACCTTTTCAGAAGAATATCATTGACCATCCTTTTTATTATTCTTCAAAAGAGTGCAAGCATATTCTTCTTGATAGGTTCATTCCCCTTTTTTGCTCACAGTTCCTGCGAACCCAAGACCACTTTTGTCTGCCGCTTATTAATCAACTATACATAAATCCATGACATTTATTTTCATGTCTAAAGTATGTTGCATATTATACTATGTTTTAAAAAACATGGGACAAACACTATGTATAGACTGTATATACAAATTCTTTGCACTATGCATATCTAACCTATATGTTACATATGTTTTCATGTTGCATGTGGTCTAGGATTGATTATACCTGCCAGGGCCCCATCTTTTTAAATATTTTCTGCAGCACTCCAATGATATAATATAACTCTAATGGACACATATTATTGAAAATAAACTTGGTGACTCGAGATCTAATCTGGATTGGATTTGAAATTAAAAAACCCTAAGAGTTAACCCAGTTGTACTTGATTAAAGCTTGGTTACCCTAGATGAACTCCTTCAAAACCCGACAAGTCATGCAGGTATGTGTAACAATTACGTTGTTTCTAATAAAATGATAATATTATAACAAATAGTTTCTTCTTTTTCCCCTGCGAGAAGACTTCCACTTAATAAGCTTACTATGATTAGGGTATTAATTAACTGGGCGTTGATCATGAAGCAAGAAACTTACTTAACACGTGCAGTATATAGTGAGTCAGCTATTGCTAGCACTATACACACATACAGAGGTGAGTTGAGACAGTGTCTCTATATTCTGAGCATCGGAGATCTAGGCAACTGGATTTATTGTTAATCAAGTTTAATGATTCAAGTGAGTAAGCATTGCAGTAACTCCATATCTTTAGTAGTAGTGATATTTGGGAATGATAAAAACATGAAAGAGAAGAAGAACGTGCCATTCTCTTACAGTAGTTTTGGCAGTAATTTTGGAGCCTTTTTAGAACAAGACATGACCATCGTTTTCATTGTTCTTCCCAAGAGTGAAAGCATCTTCTTGTTCTTTTTATTTTGGGCTGAGATTCATACCCTTTTTCACTCATAATTGTTGCAAACCCGGGACCATTGTGAGCTGAAACGTCTATTTCTTATCGATCAAGCACATGACATTTGTTTTTATGTCGAACACATGTTACATATGCTTCTATATTGCATGTGGTCTTGGATTGAATATACCTACCACATATTTTTAATTGTTTACATGCAACATGTTATGATTTTCTCCCTCTGA
>NW_011500624.1:111590-114468 GCF_000495115.2 Populus euphratica | reverse complement strand
TTATGGGTGGAAGAAAAAGACAATTTCAAACAACTTTTATGAATGACACTTTGCCAAATTCTGATTGCATCAATGTCAATTCAGCTAGCCAAAGTGCTAGAGTGATGTTATCCACCAAGTCCACTAATCCATAGTTAGCCACTACATCAATTATCAATTACCACATGAATAGTTCTGAATTTTAGCCTATAAAAGGAGGCATTTGCCATTTATTTGGGCATCTTGTTTTCTATATCAAAATCATGTTCTTACTCTCTCTTTATATTTTTGTAATGCTTAAGTTTTGCTTTCATTAATCTCTTATTCATCCTTTTCATTTCCTTTACTATACTTAGCTAACTTATATCATGTTTATGTTCTTATATTGTTTCTTTAAGTTTTTCTTCTTCATAATGTCTAGCTAAGTTAATTATGTCAAGGTGAAAAGGTTTTATTAATGGTGTTGGGATAAGTATAATATAAACTCAATATAGACTTCAATGCTTATATCCTAAACAACTTGCTATTAACATGTCTTATCATTTTTAACTTATTAATTCTTAATACCTTACTTGTTAAATGGTTAATCTAGATTTGTGTTGTATAACACTTGGTACATCAAATACTTGATCCTTTATAGTCTTCGACCAACATCGTTATTATGAGAGGAACTTGATTTGTTGTCAATATAAGTTAGCATCATAAATACTTAATAAAATTTATAAGTATGGTGTTATGTAAATAAGATGATTAATATGATCATGTTGATAATTAATAAAGAGTTTATATCTTACTTATCTCTAATACTATTAGTGTATCCTCTAACTTTGATATTTGTTTTTATCATTGTATAATCTTCACATTAATCTTACATTTCAAAGTCCTCTTTAACTCATCTTCACCGCCATCATCATCATTGTTGTTGTTGTTGTTGTTGTTGTTCTTATTATTATTATTATTATTTATAATTTATATAGTTAACTTCCCTGTGATTCAACTCCGATCTTGCCGGGTTATTTATTACTTTGACACTCCTGCACTTGGGATAAGACATCAACTCTTTGATCGTGTCGATATTTCTCCTTGTTTTTCAATAGTATTTCTCTCTTTCTTTCTTTTTTTCTCTTCTTGGTTTTTGTTTTTAGTTTTCTAGTGTGTTTTTATGGTTTTTCTTGAATGTTTTTTTTATGTTTGACTCTCTTTTTTAGGTTTTATTTAGGAGAACATTCTTAAAGTGAAAAATTAAATTAAATATTGAAAGTCTTTTATACTCTTTGCTTTTTGAGTGAAGATTTCAAATTTTGAAAATTTTATGATTTAAGATTAAGTTTTTTCCTTCTTTTGTTTTTTCCTTAAATTATGCAGGATCTTTTCATTTCCTTCTTAATTTCAATGAGATCTATAATTAATGATTTTGTAGATATATTCATTAAATCAATAATATTTTCAATTTTATTTGAATCTCTACTTTATGAAAGATAATTTTATTTTTTTATATATTTTTTTTAATCTTTGAATTATATTTTTAGATTCTCCAATATCTTATTTTATCTTATTTAATCGTCTAAAAACTTTGATGATTATTTTGGTTTTTTTTCCCTACTTGTTGTTTTAGTTTATATTTGTTTTCCTTTTTATTTTATAAAACTTGTCACATGGAACAAAATAAGCAAAAATATCAAATTAATAAGTTAACTGAACTAAAAAATTTTATTTATTCAAAAAAAGATAAAAATAGATTATCATACTAAGTATGTAAAACTTTCAATTAGTGTTAGTATATAGATATTTTTTTATTGTTATCTGATTTTTATTATTTATTTTTAACTAATATGTTTTCATTTGTTTTTTTATTTTATTTACATGTCTTGTAAAAAAACTAATTTCACCTTAATATAAAGAAAAAAAACTAAAATGAAAAGGTGTTTTGAATGGTGCCAAAATATTTTAGCTCTAAACTTAAGTTTATTGTTGATTTCAACAATGAAATTAGTATTTTTCCCTTTTCACAATAAAATATATGGCCTGATTGTTGGGAATAATAGGGTCTTTTCATACTTTATCATAAAAGAACAAAAAATAATGAATTGGTGAATGCTTAGACTTTTCATTTTTAAAAGCATAAGTTAATTGATAAATTAACCTTAGATTCAGAAATTCCACTACTTTTATTCATGGATATTTTTTATTTTTTTATCCTTAGTTTTTGATTATCAAGAAAAATTAGTATTTTAATAAATAACAAATATTATTAAAAAAAATATGATTGATGCGTACGTTACATGCATGGTTTAGTTTATACTATTTAGATGGTTTTTATGATGCTACTTGGCAATTAAACACAGGTTTCCAAGATAGAGATCAAATCAATTTGACGGAGC
This sequence comes from Populus euphratica, assembly GCF_000495115.2. NCBI lineage: Eukaryota > Viridiplantae > Streptophyta > Magnoliopsida > Malpighiales > Salicaceae > Populus > Populus euphratica. Next base: position 112,108 of record NW_011500624.1, on the reverse strand, counting down.
CCTATTCTTGGACGACGTGTGTTGGCTTCATTTCTCCTCAGTTCCATATTCGACCCTCAAAAACTTAAAGCAACTCTTTAATTTTTTTTTTCCTTCAAGTTAGGTTCATGTTCTTCTAATTATTTTTTATATTATATAAAAATATTTATATAATTAGAATTTTATTTTAATTTCATCCTATAAATTTTTTATATGACAAATATAATTTATATTTCTTTTGATTGCCTTTTGTTTTATTTTAGTTCTTTTTTTTAATTAAATTTATTTTTTTATTTCATCTCTTGACATTTAATTTAATTTAATTTTTTTATTAAATTTGATTTTTTTTCTTTTAATTGCTATTTATATTACTTTGACAACTTTTTTAAATTTAATTTTTTCTATTCCAAACTTAAATATTAAATTAGTTAGGAAATGATCTTCTCGTTGAACTCAAATTTAGAATTTCACGAATTACAAGTTTAAGATATTTTTTCACGAGCTACGAGTTTAAGATATTCATTTGAGGTTACCTTTTT
>NW_011500624.1:104335-111253 GCF_000495115.2 Populus euphratica | reverse complement strand
AAAAAATATTTTATTTACTGTCTATTGTTTTATTATGTTATTAAACTAATCCATATGATAGGATTTAGACAAGTAAATCACCATTATCTCAAATTAAAAATACTTGTACCTTTATACAAGTAACCGACATTTCAGCCAAGTGGGAATAATTTTTAATTTATATAACCATCAGTAGACGCCAGCTACTGATTTAACTAATATTATCACATCATTTTATTATTATTTTTTTACGAATTGTTTATTGCCTTGTGAATAAAATGACAACTCATCATAATTACTTTAAAGGGGGGCCCACCCTTATCATATTTACTCTCAAAAGCTACGTACAGTGAAATGACAACTCATCATCTTCTTACGGTGAGGGACATGACAACTGCACATGGTAATTATTGAAATAAGAGCTCTCACGCGGGCTAGTCAACCCACGGGACCTCTCTGGCCCACCACCACGCCACCGTTATTAGGTGGTGTGATGCCAGGTTGGACATCACATCCCCTAAGAATTATGTGCCAGATTAGACAAAAGCAAGAAAAGATGCTCTGTTTTTGTTTGCTCAAATTAGGACCGATAATTAATTATCAGTCTCTTTTTCTGCAAGGAATATAATGCATTAGTTCTAGCTCAAGTTCTATCCATAAATTAATTACTGACTTTTGAATTACAGGTGTTTACAATGAGTGTTTATACATAAAAAGGAAATTTAATTGTATATTGAAAACAGATAATTGAGAATTATAAGTATTAAAAAATATTTAAAATAATTTTTAATGCTAATTAAAAATAAATTTAAAAATATAAATTAAGATATATATCCTCCCAACATATTTCATAATTATTAATGCTAATATTAGAAAAAATGTGTAAGAAATGAATGATATTTTATTAAAAATATCACACATATATAATTTATTTTAATTAAAATTAAATACGTGCTCAGACATTCTGGATGATCTTTAATTAAACTATTTTAATTAATTAAAATAAATTTAAATAGATAAAATTATTTTACCCCAATCTCATTTTTGTGCCCACATCTTAATTATTTTGCAAGTAACAATACACAATATTTCCCCCATGATACATCTAAATATTCTTATCCTTTTTTACCTCCATGTGATATAACTTGTTTTTTAAAATATTTTTTATATAAAAAGTATTGGATTAATTTTTTATAAGCTGATATAAAAAATTAAAAAATATTTTAAAATATTTAAATATTTTTTTACAAAATCACTTGTATTATTAAATAAATTATTTAATCTTTTGATGGTTTGCGGAGACTGTGAGACAGATACACATTGATTTTTCAGAGTACACTGGTTTTAAAATTCTCTGGCTACCTGTCTTTTCGAGCCTTCGGCCGAAATCAAACCGTTTGGGACCCAATTATTATTAAAACATTCTTTCACTCCTTGTCAGCAACATTCTTTCACTCCTCGTGAGCTAAAAGAGATCCATAATTTTTCAGTAGTTTTATGACGTGTAAAATTAATTAAAATATATATAGGTTGATTTAAATATCTTATATAAATAAATAAAATTAATAATTTGGCATTACATTTATGGGGACATGCTAATTTTGATTAAAATAATAAAAACATTTTTTTAATTAAAAAAAGGAAGATATGATCAACACATGTTACACGTCCAAGTTTTAAATTTAATTTTTAATTATTTTTAGAAAAAGAAATGGATGTATTATTGAGTCGTTCAAATTTTAAATTCATTGTCACTGTCCTTTCGCGTTTAGCATTTGACGTCTTGGAATATTTTTTTTTTCAAATTAAATCTATACCAACAAGATTGCTTGTTCTTATCGTACATCCCAGTACCTGTCACCAAGATTTTTGAATTTCACTTTAGCATGTTTGACGTTTTGATAGCCTTTGTTATTATTGTTAAAAAAAAATAGATTTTAAAAAATAGATATAAAAATATATGTTTTATTAAAATTGATAAAAAAAAAAATTGATTTTTATATGTCAAATAAATAAAAAGTGGAATCCTATGAATAAAAGAGAGGTTATTTTTGTTTTTACAAAACCTATGTTTAAAATGTAATTATATATGATGTCCAATATAAAAAGCAAAAGTTGTGCTTGTTTATTTTTACATTTTAAAAAAAAATGAAAAAAATTAAGATTTTTATTCTTTTATTTGCTTGAAATTAGTATTTTTTTAGTGTTTCATATTATTTTAATTTATTGACATAAAAAATAATTTTTTTATTTTTACAAAATTATTTTAATATATTTTCGAGTAAAAAACACTTTGAAAAACAATTAAAATCACACTCTCAAACATCCTAATCAAATGATTTTCTCTTTGTGGTTCAGCAAAAAACAGGAATCACCATAATATCAAACAATCTCTTAAAAAGAGAAAAGCAACCCAAATTTTAAATATTTATATTCTTACCACAAATAAAATTAAATTACTTTGTTATCATAAATCAAACATAAACAAATTATCAATTCTCTTAAATCTTTTTTTACTTTAACATTTAATAACAATATGTTTGATTTTAGGATCAAAGTTTAACATAATTGTTTTTTTTAAGAATAAGAATATTATTAGTTTGATAATAGTGTTTGATTACTATTTGTAGAGGATTAGGATAATTAGTTTATGTTTTAAATAAATTCAAATTTAGATTTGAATATGTTTGCTAGGAGAGTTAGTTTGTTAGTTATTTATATTTTTTAGCTTTTTCTATTTTTATGTAATCTAGTAAATTAAAATAGACTTATACCAAAACTATGTTGGATATAAATACCTCTTATAACTTTTATTAATTTAAGAAGAGAAAGATAAGTTCCTTTTCTTATTAAAAACTTTTATAATGTTAGAGCTTTGATTCCTTATCATTTAAGCTTTAATGGCAAAAATTGTCATGACCAGGGCAGGCAAGACTTCATCTTCCTCATAAATGACTATAAAGAATATGTAGTTTGAAACTATTATAGTAAACAATGGTACATATTTTTCAACATCACATTCTTCATTTTAACTTACCATTTATAAATTGAATGGAAAAAATTAACTAGAGTGAGCCTAGTCTGTGAATGGCAAAGGCATGCTCAGTCATTTAAATGGAGAAGTGAGTAAACTAGCAGCAAATGACCCTAATCTAAAAACATATGGAGGTCAAAGAACTCGTTGGTAATTGCTTTATTTATCAACTCAATGGAGCTAGCTATTGGAAAACCATATCTCTTTTTACCAATTGTTGGTAATTGCTTTATTTATCAACTCAATGAAGCTAGCTATTGGAAAATCATATCTCTTTTTACCAATAATTGCCAAAGATGCTTGAAAGGTAGTACGTGACATGTATTCAGATCTGGAGAATTCATCACAAATTTTTGATTTAAAATCTAAGTTGTGGCGATCAAGGCAAGGAGATCGAGAAGTCACGACATATTACAACCAGATGGTTATGTTATGACAAAAGCTAGATATGTGCTATGAAGATGAATGGCTGCCTAAATGATAGTGTGAAGCACAAGAAAAAAGAGGAAAACGATCAAGTTTATATGCTTCTAGGAGGACCTAATCATAACTTGGGTAAGGTAAGAGGTTGGATCCTAAGTAGAGAACCTCTACCATCCATCAGAGAAGTTTTTTTCAGAAGTTAGGAGGGAAGAGGTTAAGCGAAAAGTGATGTTGGCAGATTTAAAACCTCAGTCGAACTTAGAAATAAAAAGTTCAGCTCTTGTTTCTAGAGATATGATTTAGATGGAGATAGAAGGAAGAAATCATGGTGTGATCATTACAAAAAACCTTGGCACACGAAAGAGACATGCTGGAAAATCCATCGTAAGCCCCAGAATTCTTAGGGACCACAAATCAATTAAAAAATGCCTCATTTCATAAAGGAATAATTAGGCAACTTGTACAAACTATTTCAATATTCACAATTCTCAAATCCTTCTTGCTCTTTAACTCAACCAGGTAATTATCTCATTGTAGCTCTCTCTAGTATAAAATCAAATGTTCATTATCATAGGACCATTGACTCTAGAGCCACTAATCACATGACTGGTTTTTTAAAAATATTCTTTTCCTATAAACCACGTGTGAGAAACAAAAGGATCAAAATTACAGACAGTTCTCTTTCAACTATAACTAGAAAAGGATTGGTGTTCGTTTCTTATTCTTTTATACTTCATAATGTTCTCCATGTTCCAAATTTATCCTGCAATTTATTATCTATAAGTAAAATAACCCATGATCATCAGTGTCAAGCTAACTTTTATCCTTTTTATTGTGAGTTTCAGGAACTAACCTCAAGGAGGATGATTGGCAATGCTAGAGAGATTGATGGACTTTATTTCTTTGAAGATCGATCCAATTCAAGAAAACCTACCGAGTACTTGTTTTGAATTTATTTCTGTTACTAGTAATGATGAAATAATGTTGTGGCATTATAGATTAAGCATATCCAAGTTTTCAATATTTAAAGCATCTGTTTCTAATTTTATTTAAAAATAAAAATCCATCTTCATTTCAGTGTGAATTTTATGAGTTAGCTAAACATCATAGTACCTCATTTATATTACAACCATGCAGAATTTCAAAACCTTTTTCATTAATACATAATGATGTATAAAGGCCTTAAAAAATATCAACACTTTCTATAAAAAATTGGTTTGTCATCTTTATAGATAACCATACCAAGGTAAGCTAGGTTTATTTAATACTAGAAAAATTAGAAATAGAGGCAATTTTAGAAAAACTTTACACCATAGTGCTAACACAATTTCATACAAAAATTCAAGTTTTCCGTGGCGATAATGGAAAAGAGTATTCAATAAAGCTTTTGGGAAAATTCTTCTTAGAAAAATACATAGTCACTAAAGTTTTTGTAATGATACTCCTCAACAAAATGGAATAGCTGAATGAAAAAATAAACACTTTTTGGAAGTGGCTAGAGCTTTATGTTTTACAAATAAAGTATCGAAATACCTTTAGGGTGAAGCTATTCTCACAACTACCTATCTCATAAATAGGATGCTTACAAGTATTTTAAATTTCAAAAACCTTTACAAGTGTTTACAAACTGTAATCCTATATTTAGGTTATTATCTACCCTTCCTCTAAAATTTGTTCGAGTGCATTATCTTTGTTCATATTCATCGCCATAACAGCGAAAAACTTTTTCCTAAGGCTAGAAAATGTGTTTTTGTAAGATATGCACCTACTGAGAAAGGATATAAATGATTTAATCTGATTTCAAAAAAAATATTTGTCACCATGGATGTAACTTTTTTTTTTTGTAACTCATCTTCAAGGGAAAAGCACAAGTGAAGATTCAAATGTGTTTAAAATATAAAGAAAACCAACACCAAACATAAGCAATTTGCTTGAACCATCAAATTCAAATTAATTTGTTTTCCCGAATATTGAAACCTCAGGATTTGATATAACAAACTCTGATATAATGAAAGTTTGGATGACTCATCTTCTCTGTCATCTCACAATCAAAATGACAGTAATATTAACAATGACAATAAAACAAGTACTAAAAATTCAAAACTCTTGACTTACTCAAGGAGGAAGTATAACTCAAAGGAAAGCAATCTCGATCCTTTATAAGGCCATGAATCCAAACTGAGGGAAGAACCAAACTCATTCGAGTGTCTAGGTAATAATCAAACTGATTCTTATCAACCTGTTTAGTTTATTTCTAACTCTAGTTTTGAGTCCTTTAATGATCTTATTATTCCTATTGCTACCCATAAAGATGTATGATCTTATACTAAACACCCCATGTTTAACTATGTGTCCTATAAAAATCTTTCTTCTTCTTCTTTTTGCATTTACTTTTCATTTCTCTTTGGTAGAAATTCCAAAAAATATACAAGAAGCTTTACAAGTGCCTAAGTGGAAGAAGGCTATTTCTAAAAAGATGAGGGCACTTGAGAAAAAATCATATATGAGAAGTGATGAGTTTGCCAAAAAGAAAGACAACAATGGGTTGTAAATGGGTATTTACAATCAAGTATAATTCAAATGGATCTCTCGAAAGATATAAAGCATGATTGGTGGCCAAATGTTGTACTCAAACCTATGGTATTGATTATCTTGAGACCTTCACTCTAGTAGCAAAGTTGTATACTTTAAGATTGCTTTTTTTAATTCTAGTAAATCTTGATTAGCCTTTTTAATGGTTAGATATGAAGAATGCATTTCTAAATGGTAATTTAGAGGAGGAAGTTTATATGGATTCACCATTTAGACTTGATGAACACTTTGGATCTAAGGTGTGTAAGTTGAAGAAGTCATTATATAGGTTCAAGCAATCTCCAAGAGCCTGATTTGAACGATTCATTCAATCTTTAAAAAACCCAAGGATATATCCAAGCTTAAAGTGATCATACTATGTTCATAAAGCACTTTGATGATGGTAATATTGCAATTTTAATAGTATATATGGATGATATTATTCTTACTAGGGGTAATGTCACTGAAATGGATCGATTGAAGAAAAGTCTACCTTTGAAATTTTAAATTAAAGATTTGTGGGGTCTTTAAAATACTTTCTTAGAATGAAAGTTTGTTGTTCAAAAAGGGGTATTGTTGTCTCACAAAGAAAATACATTATTGATCTTCTTAAAAAAAACAAGAATGAGTGAATATAGACCTACTGATACTCCAATTGATCCTAATAAGAAAATAGAAGATACCAAGGATGGAAATCCTCTTAATACAACTCAGTACCAGAAGTTGGTGAGAAAACTAATTTATTTATCTTATAGTTGACTTGATATTGCATTTGCAGTCAGTATAGTAAGTCAGTTTATACACTTACCTTATAAAGTACATCTTGAGGTAGTATACCGTGACACAACCAAAAAATTGATATATTTTTCCAAGTGTAAGAGTGTCGAAGTAATAAATAACCAAGCAAGAGC
>NW_011500624.1:100968-104152 GCF_000495115.2 Populus euphratica | reverse complement strand
AAATAAACAAAATAAGAACATAAATAAGATAAAAGTTAACTAAGTAAATAAAAGGAAATGAAAGACATAAACAAGATATTAATGAAAATAAAACTTAAACATTATAAAAATACAAAGAGAGAAAGCAAGAGTATGATCTTGATTTGGAGACTATGATGCCTAAATGCCTCCCTTTATAGGTCAAAATTAGGAACTATTGATTTGATGACTAATTGATGAGTGGATGGTCAACTCTTAACTTGGTGATAATTTTTATATTTTCTTGTCTTTCCATCCATATAAAGTAGACCTAAATTCGAGATCTACAGCTCTAGATATGATCCAATTACCGAACAGTGTTCTGATTTGGAGTGCACTGCATCTCTTTTCTAAGTTTGGTCATCTCTTTGTCCTTTCAATTTTAGTTTTTAAACTCATCAATCAATCCTTTCATTTACGTGATAAGCCTGCATTTAAAATGAATATTTACCACAAATTAAAGGTATCTTATATTATGATACTTCAAGTGCAAAATGATGATATAAAATCTTGATAAAAATACACTTTTATATACTAATCATATTATATCCTAAGATATTTCAAAAGTACTCCGGAAAAAGGATTGTTCTTCAAGAAGAGTGAGCAGAAGATTATTAAAGCATTCATGAATGCAAAGCGGGCAGGTTCAATTACAGATAGAAGATTCACATTAGGTTACTGCACCTATATATGGGGAAATTTAGTCACTTGAAGGAGCAAAAAAGAAAGTGTAGTAGCACGAAGTAGTGCAGAAGTTGAGTATAGGGCTATGTTGATGGAATATGTGAGATATTATGGTTAAAAAAGAATTTTGAAGAATTAAAAAAACTATTAAAGATGCCTATAAAACTATGTTGTGACAACAAAGCTGCGATTAACACTGCTTATAACCTTTTGCAGCATGATAAAACCAAATATGTTGAGATTGATAGACACTTTATAAAAGAGAAATTAGAGGCTGGTATTATTTGTATGTCGTTTGTTCCAACGACACAACAAAAAGCTAACATTATTATAAAAGGATTTTTTCAGATCAAACTTTGAGTTTCTCATCGGCAAGTTAAGTATAATAGATATCTATGCACTAACTTGAGGGGGAGTGTCAAAGATGAGGATAATTAGTTTCTATTTCAAATAAATTCAAATTTAGATTTGAATAAGTTTGTTGAGGGAGTTAGTCTATTAGTTGTTCCTATTTTTTTACATTTCTTATTTTTATGTAATATAGTAGATTAGGATAGATTTCTACTAAAACTAGTTTGAATCCCATTTTATATAATGTGGTAAATTACGATAAACTTTTGCTAGAACTATTTTGGATATAAATATCTCCTGTAACTTTTATTAATTTAAGAAAAGAAAGATAAGTTCTATTCCTTCTAAAAAACTTTCATTATTTCAAGATAAAAGAGTTAAGTCAGTAAGAACATTTCATTTTGCTTTTTTTTTTTTAATACAAAACATCCACCCTAAAACTATTTTAAAAACATATTTATTTTTAATTTATATGTATGTATCTTCAACTAAATATATTTTTATCTTCAATATTTGTTTTCCTATTAAAAGATTATAACCAAAATCTAATAAAAATGCAACTTTAAAATCATTTAAAAATAGTTAATTTCAATTAATAGATAAATTGATTTTAAAATACTTTCTTATGAAAAAAAGATTTCTATGCAGTAGGACAATTGAGAATAATAGAATGGTTTAGATTGTGCTTTAACCAACCTTTCATATATATGGCAAAACATGACAATAACTGTAGAGATCACAATGTCAAAATAATATTGTATAAAATCCAACATATATATATATGCTATACATTTTATAATATGTCCTTTCAAGCTAAGGGTAGAGGATTGATCTGAAGCTTGTAACGAAAAGCAGTGAAGGATACATAAAAAACAGCTTGGTGAAGACATCTGTAAGCTAATCTTGAGAGAGGATAGAACGAATCTGAATCTCTTTCTTCATAACCCGGTCGTGGATAAAATGATAATCTACCTCAACATGCTTAGTACAAGCATTGAGAATGAGATTTACTGAGAGATAAGTGGTGCCAAGGTTATCACATCAAGTGGTAGGAGCAGATATGGAGGGAACCTACAGATTTGTTAAAAAATATTGAAGCCAGATAACCTCAATAATACTATTTGCTAAGGCTTTATATTCAGCCTCAGTAGAGGAGCGAGCACCTATACGTTCCTTACCGGATTTCTATGAAATCGATGTATAACCAAAGAAGAGAAGATAGTTGATTAGTACTTAAAAATACATTTTTATCAAGGTTGTATATCATCATTTTGCACTTGAAGTATCAATAACTCCTTAACTAAAGCATATTTTATAATAACATATCTAATAATATAAGATATCTTTAATTTATGTTAAATGTTCATTTTAAATGCAGGCCTATCACATAAATGAAAAGATTGATTAATGAATTTAAGAATCGAAATTGAAAGGATAAAGAGATGGCCAAACTAAAAAAAAAGATGTCAGTGCAGTCCAAATTAGAACACTGTTCGGTAATTGGGTCATAAATGGAGCTGTAGATCTCGGATTTAGGTCTACTTTATATGAATAGAAAGGTAAGACAAAAGCCTACAACTTTCATATAGAGCCCAAGATTTAAAAAGGTCATTTTCAAGTTTAAATTATAGCAACAACAAAGAAGTCTGAATCTGTCCTCCAGCCCGAGCACTGTTCAGCGTTTGGCCCATATCTAGAGTTCTAGAAGTCCAAATGCCTTAATGTTTTACCCTAGAAATCTGAGACAATTTCCTACAATTTTCATCTTTTCAAGTGGTTCCAATTTTGACGTTATCTTGATGTTTTAGACAAACAAGAAAAGATAAAGATTGTCACCAAATCAAGAGTTGGTCATCCACTCATCAATTAGTCATCAACTAAATAGTTTCCAATTTTGGCCTATAAAAAAGAGGCATTTGCCATGCATTTAAGCATCTTGTTTCCAGATTAAGATCATGCTCTTGTTTTCTCTCTTTGTATTTTTTGTAATGTTTATGCTTTACTTTCATTAATATTAAGTTTATGTCTTCCATTTCCTTTCATTTACTTCATTGACTTTTATCTTATTTATGTTCTTATTTTATTTATTTATTTTTCTTTCTTTCATTATGTTTAGTTAAGTTTATTATGT
>NW_011500624.1:98542-100738 GCF_000495115.2 Populus euphratica | reverse complement strand
TGTTGTTGTTGTATTATTATCATCTATAATTTATACAATTAACCTCCATGTGGTTCGACTCCAGTCTTGCTGAGTTATTTATTACTTCGACACTCCTGTACTTGGGAGAAGACATCAATTTTTTAGTCGTGTCAGTAGTCACTTGTAAACTTGCGATCATCAATTCTACCAACCTAATTTACATATGTAAAACCATGTAGAGCAAAGAAGAAACCTCGAATGATATAGAAACTATAAGATTTTGTACCTTTAAGGTAGCGCAGAATACGCTTAACAACGACCTAATGAGAATTTATAGGAGCATGTATAAATTGACAAACTTTGTTAACATCAAAGGAGATATCTAGGGAGTGAAGGTAAGATATTGAAGAGCACTAATAATTTGACAAAACCGAGTAGGATCAAAAAATGAATTATCAGGGAGTATATTAACTTTTGAATGAGAGACTAAAGTATCAACGGGTTTGTATGAAGTGATACTAGCCTGAGTGAGGATGTCAAAAATATATTTATGCTGATGAAGCATCAAACCCATACCTATAGACTAAATTTCAATAACCAAAAGTAGTGAACTGCATATGAGTGATGAAGCATACCAGAGTTGTTGTTTATAAGCAGGATATCATTAATATACACCGGAAGATAAAAGATATTAATGTCATCAGACAAGTTGAATAAGGAGGTGTTAATCTTAGAGACGAGAAAACTAATGGAAAGCAAAAAAACATTTAGACTAGTGTACCATGCCCTCGATGCTTGTTTTAAACCATATAACCATTTGTGCAATATGCACACATGAGATGGAAGGGTAGAGACAACAAAACTTGAAGGTTGTTTCATTGAAACCTCTTCAGTAAGAATGTCATTAAGAAAGACATTATGAATATTAAGTTGATGAATCTTTTAATTGTATGAAAATGCAATAGAGAAGACTAATGAGATGATGGCTTGCTTAATAATTGGATTAAAGGTTTCAGAATAATCAATGCCTTTTTGTTAGGTAAATCCTCTAACAACTAGACGTGATCTATAATGCTCAATGCTACCATTAACATGATGTTTGATCTGATACACCTATTTACTACCAACAACATTCATTGAAGGATGAAAGGGAACTAAAGACTAAATGTGTTTAGAGCGCAAAGCCTTAATCTCATCACACATAGCATCATGCCAAATGGCATACTTGTCAGCATCAAAGAATATAAGGGGTTTAGTATAGGGATAGTGTAGTATCTAAGTGGAGGCAATAATAGCTGCAGCGAAAACAACCAGATTTGTTGTCTTTGGTTGCCTTAGTCAAAGGATCATAGGATGTTTGCTGATTAATGACGACAACACAAGAGAATATGGTGGTAAGGAGGTGTCTTGCTGTAGTGGATAAGAGCAGAAATTAACCACAAGATTCGGGTTAGCCAAAGGGGCTAAGGGAGAATCTACTGCAAGCAGAAGGTTGTCAGCAGAATTAGGTCTAACAATAGAGGCAGACTCTGCAGTAGTTGATTAATACTTAAAAGTATATTTTTATAAAGGTTTTATATCATCATTTTACATTTGAAGTATCAATAACTCCTTAACTAAAACATGTTCTATAATAACAAATCTGATACCATAAGGTACCTTTAATTTATGGTAAATATTCATCCTAAATGCAGGTCTTTCACATAAATAAAAGGATTGATTGATGAGTTGAAGTATTGAAATTGAAAGGACATAAAGATGGCCAAACTTAGAAAAGAGATGTTGGTGCAGTCCAAACTGGAAAACTGTTGGTAATTAGGTTATATCTAGAGCTATAAATCTAAAATTAGGTTTGTTTTATATGGATGAAAAGCTAAGACATAGGCCTAAAACTTTAATGGGAAGTCAAGACTCAATTCTGCTATTTGAAAGTCCAAATCTTAGCAACAATATAGAAGTCCAAATATGTCTTGTAGCCCAAACACTATTCAGTGTTTAGCCCATATCTCGAGTTCTAGAAATCCAAATGACCTTAATTATTTTTCCTGAAAAGTTGAGATAATTTCCTAGAACTTTCACATGAAAGGTTAGGTCAAATTCTAACATTATTAATGACGTTTTATTCAGACAAGAAGATAAGGATTGTCACCATGTCAAAATATAGTCACCCACTCAACAATTAGTCATCAAATCAATAGTTCTAAATTTTGGCCTATAAAAGGAGGCATTTGCCAT
>NW_011500624.1:97921-98280 GCF_000495115.2 Populus euphratica | reverse complement strand
TGTGGTTCGACTCTGGTCTTGCCGGGTTATGTATTACTTCGATACTCCTACACTTGGAAGAAGACATCAATCTTTTGGTCGTGTCAGTTGTGTCAGTAGTATTATCATTGGCTAAATAAGGCAAAGTAAAGAAGGAACCAGAGATCGTCTCGACACTAACAGAGGTGGCATGTTGGAGGTTAAATGAGACCAATTGACAAGCTGAATGATTGTGCATCAAAAGTGTCATTAAGTCTCTTATTTTACATATGTATTTATTGTTTTTATTTGGTTGTTTTTATAATAATTGATGTGTTTTTTAGTAATGAAGTTTGTTTTAATGTTTCGATAGGTTTTTGGAGCTTAAATAAATTAATTCA